>NC_063203.1:8429350-8579350 GCF_017589495.1 Alosa alosa | reverse complement strand
GCCACAACAGTCCTGATGCTGTTAGAAGACTGCATTCTATCCGTTTCTCTATCAGGTGAGCCAGTGGAACACAGACACTATGGAGCGTGTAGGCCACTTTTTAGGAGACTTTTCGCCTACTACTCTATGCCTTCTGAGTATTCAGATACCCTATGATTGTGAGTGACCTACTTCTTTTTGCCTACTAGGTACTACTACTAGGCTAGCGTGGGTATTTGGATGAAGCTTGAGGCTGAGAGACAAGGCGGGCCAGTGAGCATGCAGGGGTCATGGGGAGAAGAGGGTACTCACTGGAGTCGTGGCGATGCCCGGGGTAGACGATGCGGAACACGTAGTCAGCGGCCACCTGCTCGTCCCCCTCGCCATCACTCTCCAGCAGCCGCGCCGTGCTGTTCCTCTTCCGCAACTTAGGGAAGACTTTACCCTGTGTACAGACAAGATACACACACACACACACACACACACACACACACACACACACACACACACACACACACACACACAAATACATATGCACGCAAACACACAGACACACACAGACCGTGCTGTTAATTGTATTCACCTAGATGACTTTATGGCATTAGTCAACTACAGTAATTGACAACAAATAATATGATGTGCTAGTGGAAATGAGTGTTTTGGTCTTCAAAAAGTCGAATTAAAACTTCATAATTAAACTGCAGTGACAGTGCTGGTTTTGTTTGTTTTCCGTTGGACTGCCAGAGAGGTGTCTAGACATGGCTCAGTAAGGGCTGGTCAGAATTAACATCAAACCAGTTATTTCCAACACTCTCAAGTTGCCTTACTATGCCTTACTATATAGGTATGAGGCATTTAGCTTATAAGTAAAGTGTATTAGCTGGGTATTATATTCATGTTTTAACTTTATTTTCTGCAATTAGATGTTTTGAAAGCAAAACATGTTAACTACAGGTGGCCTAGGTTGAGTCATAAACAATCCGTCATGAGTTACGTAACCTGACCTTTTCGGACACCATGTGGTGTGATGGGAAGCGTGGTCCAGTAAGGCCCCTCTAGATTTTTATATTTGTTGGTAACTGACCAACCGTTTTATCCTGGGATTGTGAGCAGACGTCTTTTAAGGCAAACTAACTACACATAAACCCCTATGGGGGAAGAGGTCAGTGTGCGCATCCCAGGTGCAGGACAGGGTAAATCCAAAACCCACTAGAAGCCTACCAGAAAGAAGTGTGCAGTGTTGAAACATTGTTTGAGCACATTATATAACCCATACATATTATCATGACAATATTACATATGACAAATGGGTTATTCAAGCGTTCCCTGTCTGTGGAAGGGTAAGTTCTGTCCGTGGCAGTCTGCCAGGCATTGGGTGGACGGGCCCTTACCTTGCCCCTCTGGGACCAGAGAGGGGGCTCCAGCTGCCCCCGGGGCAAGAGGCCATTTTCCAGGCACGACAGGAAGGCCAGTAGGTGCCCCCCGGGGGGGAAGTGCAGGGGCGGCCGCTGGATGCCATCCTGACTCACCAGCACCAGGGTGCCACCGCAGTCCGCTGGGGGAGGTCAGGGAGAGAAGAGGACAGAGAGCAGAGGAGAAAGAGGAGAGACACATTGAGAGTCCTATTTACAATTGATTTAGAAAACGTGTCTTGGGCAATGGCTTCACAGATGAGTTTCGAGATACATCCTCACACTTGTGATACAATCATTCAAGATGCATTTTACTGTAAAACCAAGTGTAAACATTGTCAGACAAAAAACAATGTCTGTATTTCAAGCTCACTTTGGATCTCAACTTAGACAATCAGACTTAAAATCAGACATGAAGTACACACCCCTGCGTATCCTTATCCTTATGTTGTGCGTAGCTTGAGAAATGAAGAGACCAAATGGATATTTTACGACGCGCTATTAAAACAAACACCACGGCGGATACCATGACAACAATCTGCTTGCTGCGCTGCAGCGCCGACGCAGAGCTGCCATAAACGGGAGCGGAGGGGAGCCGCAACGCAGCGCGCGGCCTGGCGCGGCAGCCGGCGTGGACACGGACGGGCGGATGAGAGCCTACGTATGGCAACGGAAAAAAACGCCTAATGACTGCGGTGGGGAAATTAGCGGTTAATCACACCCACGAATTGAATCTCCCGTCCGACCCCCGCTAGTTCATCTTTCTGCGCGGATTATGATGAGGAAGTGTCCCTAACAGGCCTTCTTGACGAATGAGACTTCATCGTCCAGGGCTCGCTATTCATTCCTGTCATTGTAGGAGGTAAAAATCGTTATCCAAGAGGGCTGTGGGGCTGTGTGAACAGTGAAGTGAGACAGGGAGGGAAAGAGGCTAGACTCACGTCGCTGGTGACAGTGGATGCAGACAATCTGTCGTAAAGGCACGATCAGAGCATAGTCCCAATATACACTGCGAAAAAGACAAAGGGAGATAGAGATGAGAAAAAGGGATCATTACTGGAGCATTAGAGTGGAGCTGGGCTCACAAACATACCTCTTATCCAGGTCGCAGTCCCCCAAAGTGCCATTTATCAGCTGATTGGGCGTCCACTTGAGAGTGAGCGTTTCTACAGTCTGGTGCAAGGACAGATAACCCCTCAAAACCTCCATGTCCTTTTTCTGCAGAGAGAGAGGGGGGGCGAGAGAAAGAGGGGGGGGAGCAAGAGAAGTGAGAGGGAGAAAGAGGAAGAGAGAGGGAGGGAGAATGGAGTGAACTTTAGGTTCTTAGGGAACAAGATGAAAATGATCGTTTCCCTGCACACAGAATGTGCCAAGTGCCAAGTACCGAGATAGAGAGAAAGGGACAGAGTGTGTGTGTGTGTGTGTGTGAGAGAGAGAGAGATAGAGAGAGAGAGAGAGAGAGAGAGAGAGAGAGAGAGAGAGATGAAGTATGAAGTATGGGTCTCTTAAGACCGATACCCATTGGTAATGTCCATAGGATTTAAATATCAGCTTTCATGCAGAAATCGAATTAGAGTTCAATCTCGGCTCTCCCAGGCTGTCTGGGTCATTTCACCATTGATCCACATGGGGCTGAGCTCCCCGGTCCAAAGCCTGATCCATCAAAAGGCCAGCAGCCACTCTCAAGTCCAGGGCTGGACACACAAACACATATCACACACTGGCTAATACTCCTCTGTCAGAAAAAAGAGGTAAACACACACCTAGATTCTGATTCTGAGTAAACTAATTCAGATAGATAGATAGATAGTGTGTGTGTCTGTGTGTGTGTGTGTGTGTGTGTTTGTGTGTGTGTGTGTGTGTGTGGTGTGTGTGTGTGTGTGTGTGTGTGTGTGTGTGCTTGTGTGTGTGTGTCAGGACAGAAGAGGTGAGACAGAGGAGAGGAGCAGAGGAGAGGTGTGAGTGGGCAGATAGGTTGTGGGATTGTCTTCCCCCACACCCCTCATGTTTCTCACTGTTCCCCTCCTGCAGCGTGGGTCAACAGCGTGGAGCGTAGATCAATGGCAGGTACTTTAATCTGGGATCAATCCACACACCATCACACACACACACACACACACACACACACACACACACACACACACACACACACAGTTAACCTGCAGGGCAAACACACTGCACTACAGAGCTCCATAGCCCCGCAGTGGAGGTGTAACCACAATCTCTGGATGTGTGGTCAGTCTATTCAGCTGACAAAATGGAAGGGGTGTTGAAGCTCTCTCTGTCTCGCTCTCTCTCTCTCTCACACACACACACACACACACACACACACACACAAACAACAATCAACAATACACACATATACTCACAGGTTGGACCAGCACATTGTTTTTGCCATAGAGCAGGTGAACCCGTGAGTTCTGATGCAGCGACTCCACGTACTCCCGCGCCGAGGCAGCAATCTTGTCCTCAGTCATACTCCCACTGGACTGCCTCTTCCGGATCTGAGAACACAGCGAGCGAGACGTCACGTTCACGCTCACGCTCACATTCACACCACAGAATGTCCACAGCCAAACTACAGTAACTACAGTGAAGTCCAGGAGATCCATACAGATGCTCCTCGGCTCATTCTGCATATCCTCCTCTATACACACACAGGGAAAAGATCCAGTGTGTGACACGACATGGCTATGTTTGTTTTGTTTGCCTGACGACTGAGAACCATTATCTACTGGACATTACCTAGTGGACTGTCACAGGCTAGGGCACGACATGAGGACAACGTTAGATAGTGTCCAGATAGTGAGGGAGGGCTGCCATTGGCAGTGACAGAGCCCACTGTCAGCCTCTGTTCATACAGTAGAAGGATTTCCAGGAACTCTTCCCCTGCAACAGCTTTGTCACTGTTTGCATAGTGAGTGACTGATTATCCCCCCCCTCTCTCTCTCACCCCGAGAGCAGGCCTGCGGCTGGGGGAAGACTCTTGTCCTCGGTGGGCTCCATGGATACGGTGCCGCTGGACGAGCTCATTGGCCGAGGGATCCGTCCAGAAGTGGTCAGAGGTCTTGAGCTTAGTGTACTCCAGAGCACACGGACCAACTGCACAGACAGATGAGAGAGAGAGAGAGTTGCCATGAAGCATAATTACGTAGAATAAAAATTATGTAGAATTTAGAATTTTTTAAAGGTTTAAATGTAACCAAGCCAATAAATAAAGGCTTTTTAACCTTTGATAATTGAGAGTGCCTTGGAACCCCCTGTTTTTTTTCTCATTACGTAGAATACGATTCTTTCTCCATTGCACTTGCTCCCCATTTGTCAATCGAGAAGACTGTAAATTTGTGGCTCTCAGCATTTTGAAAGTCAATCAACCACATAGTGCTTTGTGGTACGTATATCAGAGATTCACCCGACACAAACCACATTCTTCTAGCTACAATACCAACAAAAGCCATTCAAAGCCACATTCTCCCCATTATCATCATCATAACAGTGCTTTAAATCACCACGAGACATTGCTGTTCATTGGGATAGTAGAGAATCGTACAATATCGTTGAAAGCTTATATCATGTTGAACAGAGAACTTACCCAGCAGAGCAGCAAGGATGGGTCCAAACACAGAGTCGTGCATCAGGGCCTCCCTTTCATAGTACTTACTGAGGACACACAACACACACACACACACAAGATAACTGAGAGAACACAACACACACACAAGATAACACTTCATAATAGAGAACTTCATCAAATTAAAGGGGAAGTGTATTCTCACTAAGTGAATTATCTCGAGCTTTCATTTTTGCAGCAGTTGAGGCAAACTAGGAGCTCTTCTACTTCTCCCAGAGCAAATCAACAACGCAGAGGTAATTTAGATCAGACCACAAATGGAGGAATAACAACAGTAATTACTTTCATATTACTGTTATAGCTTTCATATTACTGGTGAGGTTGAGACAGAAGGAAGAGGACCAAGCACATAGCCACTGCTGTGTACTGATGATGTAAATAGGAAACAAACCTGGAGTTGTCCACTATGTATTGCACAATCTTGTCCAGGACCTTCTGGAACAGGGCCGTGCGGACCCAGATGTGCTTGATGGCCTGTGCTGAGAGGGGCTGGGGGGCACGACCTGCGGAGGAACCCTGCCTCCTGAGGGGCTCCTGTGCTGTGCTCGGTGCTCTCCTGAATGAACACACACACACACACACACACACACACACACACACACACACACGCAGACCAGACACACACACACACAAGCACACACACACACACACACTGTAAGTAAAATAAAACTAAGTAAGAGAAAGAGACAATTACACTCAAAAAAGGCACTCAAAAAAGTATGTAGCATAAACTTTTCGCCTGGTTATTTCATTTCAGGCTATGTTCACGGTCACACAGCGGCACTACAAACTAATCGGCATGCCTTGCATCTGTCACCGCACAGTGGCACTGTGTGCAGCCCCCTGAGCTGCTCTGCCTCTGTGCAACCGGTGCAGAGGAGAGAGAAGGGGACAGAGTCCAAAGCCACGCACACGGACGGTGAGCCAGCATGTGTCAGAGCACGGCTAACCTCATCAGTCGGGACACTGATTATCGTTCTGATGACTTGTGTTATCTGACAAAGACACTTTGACTGGGGTGTGAATCACACTGTGTTTCGGAGGCCGACGCTGTTGCCTCACTGCAGTCTACTGTGGGGGAAAAGCCACTGATTTTCAAGTGGGCTGCAATTTGAGGAGTTTAAAAGAGCTGACATTTTCTCGTAAACGGCTGCTCTTTGAGACCAGTGGTTTACATGCTCAGTATAACAAGTCATAACATCCGTCTCGTTTCTTCTTTTCTGTTTTCTTTTTGCCGAGCACAAACATAACCATTTCTAACGATGGTGCACCAGGACTGATGTTTTGATGTGTGTTACAAGGAATTTTGACTCTGAGGAAAATGTAAAACACCTCGAAAAATCAGTCCTTGTGTACCTTTTAAAATAAAGTATCTTTTGAACGTTTGCTTCAGTGAAATCCTTTATCACAAGTCACCAGTCCCTCTCCTGATTGTTCCCAGAAGTCCCCTCTCCTGATTGTTCACTAACAATCATCTCTCACACAGAATGCTATGGAATCACCCGACCACATCAGCCTGGTGCTGTAATTCACCACATGGGAAGCATCACTGTCACTGTCTCAGACGGCAGGCGGGTCCACAGGGGAGGCATCACTAATCAAACGCCGCACAGCACTGCTCCTCCCGGAGCCCTGCGCGCTGGCCACTGCTGTTAGTGGCAGTCACGCCTCTTGCCGACGGGAGATAACATTGCCTGGGACAGAGAGCCCTGACACACACACACACACACTCTTACACACACACACACACACACACACACACACACAATGGCATCGCAAGATGAAAGAGGCTGCGGTGGATGCCGCACTGAGTTTCGGGTAGGTGCTTGCGGTGAGTGGCCAGCAAAGCGGCACTTCAGAGACTAGTGAGACGGAGGCGCTCCAGCATTTTCCCCCGGCGTTAATGTCAGCAAAAACGCACCCCAACACTTCAGCAGACCTGCAATGAATTATTTATAGTCGGGGGCAAGACATGAAAACAAAACCCATTCTGGCCAGTCGGCAGCTGGGAAATGGAGGCAATTATAGTACACACTGGAACATGATTCTTATGATCAATGATGAAATAAAAAGTCTTTTTTATTATCAGGAAGCTTTATACAGTATATTGAGTTTTGGCGACTAACCAACTCCTACAGACTAACCAATACTGGTCCACAGAAAAGAGAAGGGTGTTTGGGTCCTTATTGCTGCTGTTATATGATACTCCTCTGATGGCCCTATTCCACCAACAGACGTGCAGACACAGCAACGTTCTGGTCCACCCAAAACCGGACAAAAAAAGTCAGTGGTTAGAGTGGAGGTGATGGGTGTGGAGAAGACAGCAGACGGGAAGTGGCTGTCAGAGCTGTGCAACAGAGCCGGGGGGGGGGCTTGCGGCGGTGGAGTCGATCGGACGGATGCCTCAGCCAATAAGCAGGGCAGTTCCATCCATCTGGCCCCAGCCTGAGTGCTGCATCTGACGAGGCTGGCGATACGCAGGAGCTGCTGGCTGCCCACGGCAACAGGAACCCCATCTCCACAAATCTACATTAGCATTGATCCTGTGTGTCACCAGGGCACGGCCACGGCCAGAGCGATGGGATGTGTGAGTGTGTAAGTGTCTGTCCGAGTGTCTGTGTGTATGTGTGTGTGTGTGTATTTCTGTGCATATGCCTGCAATTGTATGTATGTGTATGTGTGTGTGTGTGTATGTGTGTCTGTCTGTGTGTAATTGTAGTTAAGGGTTTGCTGTATGTGTGTGTTTAGATGTGTGTGCTTCTGAGTGTCTGTGCCTGTTTGTGTATTAGTGTGTGTGCTTCTGTGTGTGCGCTTGTTTGTGTGTAATTGTGTGTTTATGTGTGTGTACGTCTGTTGCTGTGTGCTGGGGTTGCTGTTATTGCCAATAAACAAATAAATCCCCATCATCAGACAGGAGCAATGCAAATGTTTTATCGAGCTTAATTTCTCTTTAAGTGACATGTCCGACGATGTATGGCCACCGACCCCCAGCACCTCATCTGAACGTCTGATCGATCCCGACTTTCAAATTAGAACCTTGTGAAGGCGAACTCCAGCCAAAGAGCTTTCATAATGCTCTATCACCACCACCAGACACACTCTTCTCTTAAATTTCTCTTCAGTCGCACTGCGGGTCTGCCTGTTAATAATATTAATTAGTGGCGTGTCACAATGACACTGTCTGATAAACAACCAATTAAGTCGGTATCTGCTTGGCAAATTGTCGACACTTTGATCTCCTAATTTGAGGAGGGTGAGAGAAACATGGCTTGTCTTCCTTTATTTGGACGTTTTCGAGCGAAACTTGAGCGTAACGGAGCGAGGCAGCGTGCTGAGAGCCAGGATGTCTTCTGCTTTTGGCTGGGTGTTACGACACAACTATGAGTGTGGCCCGATGATGAGAAATGACATTTGCTTTGTTGGTCCCCAAGGTAAGAGTGGAGGAGCACACACGTTAACGTTCCCACAACATTCACATTCACATAACCCAATTTGAACCAACCCAACTCTATGCACCCTCCTCCCCACACACAAACAATAATCTAAATTCGGGAATTGAGCCCTTCTGAATTGCCAGCGCTCTCTTTCTCTCTCTCACTCTCTCTCTCCAGACATGCAACTGCATTTTTGCCACTGAGAGGCTCCTCAGGTTGAATGAGCACGCGGGAATTGCAAGGGAACAATTGAGCACTGATCTGTCATGAAGGCAATCACGTTGGCGTGTGCGCCCAGAGTAATTGTGTGCAGTTCCTTTTCTTGTAGTCGGCAATATCACGCGCAATAATCTTTCATTTTGGAATCAATTTGAACCCTTCATCGCCGGGACTCGCCTTTTTTCCCCTTCAATAAGCACCCAGGCAGGCAGCTCCTGCGATGGCGACACGATGATGTTACTATGGCAACGGGAGAAACCACGCAAGAGGGGCCCTCGCCAAAGCCAGAGAAGGAGGAAGGGAGGAGGCTGGTGGTGATGGTGGTGGTGTGTGTGTGTGTGTGTGTGTGTGTGTGTGTGTGTGTGCAGGGATAGTATGCAAACAAACATACAACAAACACATATGATGTTACATATGGACATGTAAGACTTCAAAGACACATTATTGATTCAGAATTTTAACTTATATTGACAGAGGGAAATAAACAGAAAAAGAATGAGAGAGAGAGAGAGAGAGAGAGAGAGGTTTTCCCTGGGGTGAATTAACAGTGGTCGTGTAGAAGATTAGAGTGAGAGAAGCACGTGACTCCTTCTCCTCCACCCTCAACCTCGCCCAAGGACACAAAGCACTGCTACTGCTGCTGCTGCTGCTGGTGGTAGTGGTGCCTATTAAAGCCCAGCTCTCCGGCTCCAGACTCATCGTTAGGCCATGTGCTCCGCGCTAATGGAGAATTAACGGCCAAACAAACAACCCACAGGGACTCAGAAGCTCTTTGCCTGAAGCATCATCTCTGGAAGGGACGCCGTCGTTTTACATTGAAAGCAAAAGAGTCTCCAGTAAACAAAGGGACTGCACTGTCCACAACTGTAAATAAAATCAATCTTACTTTCTGTGTTTGGATATTCAGAGCCAAGGGCCAAGTTTAGGAGAAAATGCAGAGGAATGAGAGAGAGGGGGTGACAGAGGGCAAGAATGATAGAAAGAAAACACCACTGACAGAGAACAAAGAGATAAAGTGAGGGGGAGGAGAGAGAACACTATGCAGTTGGACAGGAAAGATGGAACCAGAGAGAAAGCAATAAAACAGGCAGATAAACACCCAGTTCAGTTCTGGGCAGAGGCGCTGGATCTGCGTGCGCTCCGAATGAGCCCTGGGCATGTGCGTCAGTGCCAGTGCCAGCCTCGGGGGCGTGCTGGCACAGCTGTACGTGGCAGGCTGGCGGACTGACCTGGTGATCTCGGCCTGCTGCTGCAGCTGCTCCTGCACCTTGCAGCACACCTCGGCCGTCGTGGCGTTCACCTTGCCGATCTTGGTGAAGAGGGCGGCGATCTTGTCGCTCCGCAGGAAGCCAGCTGCCCGCCGCTTCAGCAAGTGGGTCAGGCATGCTTCAATAGTACCTGAGGGGAGAGAGAGAGAGGAGGGAAGAGATATAAACACAGAAAGAAAGAAAAAACAAAAAGCAGAAAGAAAGAAATAAAGAATGGTAAAAAGAATAATAATAAATAAATAAATAAATAAATAAATAAAATAAATAAAGAACAATTAAAATAAATAAATTAAAATAAATAAAGAACAATTAAAAAGAAAAAAAGAAATCAAATACATTTCAGCAAATGTTCAAAGCAAACAAAGTTAGGTGTGAGGTAGCCTAAGCACTCTTTGTTATTACCAACTGTTGCATGACTTCATTAATTACTGACATGAGCCCACGCAACAAATCAAGATTCCACCCCCAGTGTGGGCCCCTGGGGATTAGGCTTTTTAATGAACTCCGATGGGGGGCATATCTTATTGTGTGCGTGATTGCATTGGGCTGCGTTAGGAAGGCTGATATTTTGTGGGGGCTCGGATAGGCGGCTTTTATAAGGCTGGGAACCCAGACGGACGTGGAGGAGGAGGGGAGAGGCCTCCGAATGCAATTACCGCAACTAGATTTACTCGCTGGTGCCAGTGCACTTTTAAATATTTCAGCAGGGGACAGCAAGACAGCAAGACAAATAACCTGTAAGTCAGGAAAGTTTCTGTTGTGTGTGACTTTTATGTGTGTGTATGTGTATATGTGTGTGTGTGTGTGTGTGTGTGTGTGTGTGTGTGTACCTCTGGGCATGGGCGGACTTTGAGGAGCTGCAGGTTCATTTTTAATAAGCGTTAACTGCAAAAAACTATTTCTGTTCCAGCCAAAGTCTGAAAGCCAACAGAGCTCCTTTACTTTCATGAGCTGTAACGTTACGAGACATCATGCTGACCAGGCTTGAGAAATGCACAGCAGCTATTGGCTAATAACCCTCCTCGGTGATCTAATTTTCGGCGAGACAGGTCGAGGCAGAGCTCTGTCAGGTGAAGATAAAGATGATATTTACATTATTGAACACAGCGCAAAAGGCCCAGAGGTTGAAGATTTACATCAGTCACCACCGCCCAGGCTAAACACTCAGCACCTCGTCGCAACGATATGACAAATGTGACCAATATCTCACTTACCAGAATCAGTGGCGAGCTCCACATACATAATCAATGGTGGCTTAGACAGCGATCTCAGATTTATGGTGGTAATGGCATTTATACTGCTGTGCTTGCATGGTGCCAGGTGATGCTAAAACACTACACTAATATGCACTACACACCAGGGACACCAATGTGACCCCACTGAAGTTCACTGAATCAGCGTATCTTGATTTTAATAAACAGCTTTTGATATTGAAATGTTATTGCATTATGGTACACAAAGTAATGAAGGGATTTATAAAAATAACTAAATGGATGAGATAAGGTTTGATGCTTTGACATGAGTGTGTTTGTAGAACTGTGTGTACGTGGGTTGGGCTAAAGATTAAGGTCGGTATTGTGTTAAAATAAATGCCTTTACAAGTAAAGATGTTACTAATTGCTTTGGAAAGTGCATAATGTAATAAGGGCACTTGATATGAATTTGAACCCAGCGTGGTTGTGATGGACCATGAGGTGTGTAAGCACGCGGGTCCCCTACACGTCCCTGCAGACTGGTTGTGTGTTAATTGAGCACAGGTGGAGGGGACGGCGGCCTGACAGCGCCTGGAGAGTCAGGTGAGATCTCCCGAACTGATCTGAGCCCACAGCCCCAGGGTGATGCAAGCTCTCTCTCTCTCTCTCTCTCTCTCTCTCTCTCTCTCTCTCTCCCTCGCTCATTCTCCCTGCCGGTTTGAACACGCGCAGGTGTCGGAGCTCTGGAGCTTTCTGTGTACAGATCTGATGAATCATCTAAGTGCTGGCTAAGTGCTTTCCCTGGAGAAAGCAGCATGTTACCTTTCACAGCAAAAGGGAGCGAGAGACAGAGACAGATAGATAGATAGATGGACGGAGTGAGAAAGGGAGGAGAGGAGAGGGGAGTGCTTGTGTCAAAAGTGAAAGCCCCCATCCAGGCAACAGGCATGGCTATGGACACCCTGGTAGTTTCTTCACCTTCGGATGCCAGAAAAAGAAAAAGGGTGTGAGGAGCACAGTAGACAGAGAGAGAGAGAGAGAGAGAGACAGAGACAGAGAGAGAGAGAGAAAGAGAGAGACAGAGAGAGAGAGAAAGAGAGAGAGACAGAGAGAGAGCTTGCATCACCCTGGGGCTGTGTGGAGCACAGTAGACAGAGAGAAGGGATAGCCGTCCACTGCCAGATGCATCACACACAGCAGAGACAGTGCAGAACATTCACATCACTGCATTTACATAATCCCTGTGTGCCTAGTGGTTTGCCTGCATGCATCCATACGCCCACACTCTCTCTCTCATCTAACCTCCCCCCCTTCCACCTCTCTCTCTCTCTCTCTCTCATTCCCTTCTTCTTCTTCTTCTTCCTCCTCATCATCTCTTATCAGTCACCGCGCTTGCGGTAGCCAAACACATGCAGCACGGGCAGCGTCCAAACGGACACACGCTGGGTGGGCCCTCATAGAGGCCTCTGGGGGAATTCCTCTCTAAAAGAAAACAGCATAAGGAGGCTCGCCCACCCCCAGTGCTGTATAGTGCAGTGCGCTGTCACATGGGCATGGCTGAGCATGGAGCAACATGCAGCATCTTCTTCTAATAGAATCTGACTGCAATGCTTTCTCTGTTCGCCACGGCAATTATGAGCCACTCCCCCCACTCTCTGCTGAAAAATTGTTTCATAATGATTTCAAAAGACCTGGCAATGAAAACAATGCACTGGGGTTCAAACACATCAAATATAACGAAGAAAAAAAATATACTGAACCAAAAGTCTGAAGAACGAATGAAAAAAGCAGAGGATAAATGACATAATAATCCAATAGCTGCTATGAGAGAGATAGAAAACAACCCTCGAAGTCCACCTTATTGAGGGAAGGCAGTTGATTGATACATTTTTTTTTCAATCTCTCCCTCTCTCTTCTCCTCTCCTCTCTCCTGGGAAGTCTCCAACGAGCTCATTAACAGGTCTTATTTAGACAGAGGGGGTAATTAACGGTGGCCTGGTGTCGTTTGAAAAGCGAGACAGGACCTCTCGCAGGCGGACTGACTGGATGCTCTTTTGCCTTGTCTGAACATTCGACGCCGTCGATTCAGGACTGTCCATCGACGTCATGTGGCACAAGTCCATATAACAGGCCTGGGGGATCATCTTGTTTGCGGTACGTACAGTCTCTTTTCTCTGGTGATCGATGGGTGTAATCAGGGCTTCTGATATGGTGCTGAGGGGGACGAGAGATAAGTGGCGAGAGGAGAGGAGGAAAGGGAGGCAGAGAGGAAGAAAGGAGATGAAGAAGAAGAGGATGAGAAGGGAGGGCAGGAGAGGAGGGGATGAGAGGAAAAGAAGGGGGAGGGATAGGAGGAAAGAGAAGAGGAAGAGAGAGAGGTGAGTGTAGGTGGAGGGAGTACAATAGAGGAGAAGGGAGAGGAGGAGAAAAGAGAGCAGAGATGAGAACAGAGGGGGAAGCTGTTGTGTGGGGGAGGGGGTGTCTGGCTGCGTCCCTCCTCTACGCTGGTAGCAGAGGGGGGGGGCACCTGTGACAGTGTGCAGCCTAGCTGTGACTCACAATAATTGACAGTAATGAACTGCATTACAGAGGGACCAGCAGCTGTGGAATGGTGTGGGAGGGAGAGGAGAGGGGAGGAGTGGAGAGGAGAGGAGAGGAGGAGAGGAGAGGAGAGGAGGGGAGAGGAGAGGAGGGGGAGAGGAGAGAGGGGAGGAGAAGAGAAGAGAGGAGAGGAGAGAGGTGAGGAGAAGAGGGGGGGAGAGGAGGGGGGGAGGGAGAGGAGAGGAGGGGAGGGAGGAGAGTAGAGGAGGGGAGAGGAGAGGAGGGGGGAGAGGAGAGAGGGGAGGAGAAGAGAAGAGAGGAGAGGAGAGAGGTGAGGAGAAGAGAGGAGGGGGAGAGGAGAGAGGGGAGGAGAAGAGAAGAGAGGAGAGGAGAGAGGTGAGGAGAAGAGAGGAGGGGGAGAGGAGAGGAGAGGAGTGGGGGAGGGGGAGGAGAGGAGAGGAGGGGAGGAGGAGAGGAGAGGGGAGGAAAGGAGAGAGGAGAGGGGAGAAGAGAGGGGAGAGGAAAGGAGAGGAGAGGATTGGAGAGGAGGAAGAGGAGAGAAGAGGAGGAAGAAAAGGAGAGGATGAGAAGAAAGGGCAGGAGGACCTGGAGTGGATGTGGGGGTGAGACACAAAGAGATGATGGGCAAAGAGTGAGTAGTGAGAGTGGCAAGGAAGAAAGCCACAGAGAGATAATAGAGGAAGGAAAGAGCGAGGGTGGGAGTGAGAGAGAAATGAAAAAGGGTGGAAGAGAAACAGAGGATGCAGAGCGAGAATCATTAGTGAGGGAAATGTAAACGCCGAGAAGACGATTCCACAGAGTTTGGGCTTAACTGAGCCAGAGACAGGTCTCCCAGAGAGACAGAAAGAGAGGGAGAGTGAGAAAGGGAGAGAGAGAGAAAAAGAAAGAGAGATAGAGAGGGAGAGAGAGAAGGTAATAATGTCCTGAGCAGTTCGAATTGCTTCAAATCTCACCGTGTCCCTTCCATCCCTTTAGGCCGAGTCGAGCACAAAACGGATGAGTTGGCCTTTTGGGCTGACTGCAGTCCAGTCCCACATTTGCCTGAATATATCAGACAGTGGAGACTCACTGAAGCAGAAACGGCTAGGCCACAGTCCAGCGGATCAGCACAGAGATGAGATGACCATTTCATGCTTCTCTAGTGGGAAAGCGTGACTGTAAATATCTTTCCTCTCAAAATAGATGTGATATGTATGTGTGTGTAAGTGAGAAAGAGAGAGAGCGAATGTGTCGGTATGTGTGTGAAACCTGTCACACTCTCCCTTCCCACTTGTTTCTGATGTTTGTTTTGTATTCATATCATTTTGGCTACAAGTGCAGTCACATTTGACTCTGACGACAGCTCCTCGAGCAGACGATCGAGAGATGAGAGATCTTAAAATAGCGATGTGTGTGATAAGAAAAGCAGTGAGTGAGCGAGCGAGCGAGCGTGCCTGTGTGTGTGTGTGTGTGTGTGTGTGTGTGTGTGAGTGAGCGAGCCAGTTCAGCATATGGCGCGACAAACGCACCTGATTTGGGTGCTGCGCCACCTCCGATGTGTCACGGCCGGGCGGCTCGAGTCCGACACTTTTGCCCGGAGAACCGCACACGTGGCCGCACCAGAGAGATGAGATGAGCTGGCCCGTGCTCACGGCACGCTGCAGTGGACACAGCATTATCAGCCCGGCTCATGTTACACTCACGCCTCCTAAAACTTATTATGACCCCCCTTCTCTCTCCTCTCTCCACTCCTCTCCTCTCACTTCCCACTCTTTAGACCTGCTCACACTGGAACTCCACAGAGAGAAAGGTGACGCGCAAATGTGATACAAGAATCTAACGTCTGCCGTGCAAAACAATTGTCATTAGGGCTACAGTGGCAAGAGGATCTATTCATTTAATCGGCTATACCTCTTCAGTGCGAGACTGTACTAATGTTCAGAATTATATTCTATCTACAGTTTTAACTAATGAAACATGGGAACGCACACACACGCACCCACGCACGCACACACCACACACAAACAAACACACACACACACACACACACACACACACAATACTCCATCAGCAATGTGCTATTAAACAGTGCACTGTTATTTCAAGCGCAATTCAACCTCCATTAAGATTGAAACAGGAATCTTGGGCGAGTCTGGGGAGCCATCCAAAGAGCTGAGGCACTTAAGGTTCTGCGCTCACTAGGGGTGTAAAGATTAACCGATACGTATCGGTATCCGTTTTTAACATGTAAAATACGCCTACATCAATACGCGAAGCACCGTATCGTAATAAAACTGAAATGAACCGTCGTTATATCGATTTACTTGTTACAAATCGGTTCACAACCTTTTCTGCTTGCTTAGACTCTCATTTACGTTGCAAGCAGCGCGTTCATCCCACTTCCGGTTTTGAAACTACACGTGGCACGGATTTGTGGGTAATGCAGTTAGTTTTGGGCTACATTCATTGCCCAAAGTTGTCAAAGGACCTCATTACCCATACATCTACTGCAACTTAAGCATGTGACAACTCGCACTTGCACTGTTTGACAGTTTTTACTCTTTTGTTTTTCAAAATCCAGCGCGAATTTAAACACTTACCATAACATTCCTAAACAGCAAAGACAGTCTGTTAGAGTAGCCTACTTTACGATGAAAGGATTTCTTTAATGTTATAGAATAATTTGTCCCTTGCTGCTAAAACGATGCACAAATTATTATTATTATATTTATTCGGGGGTATTTATTTGAGGAGGGTAGGGCATTTACAGTTTTCTGTGAATATCTCGAGAACCGTAGGGTTTAGGAGGACCACCTTTTTTTTGTATGTTGATCTTAAGGGGCCATGTCAAACCATTCCATAACCACTCATTTCATGTATAGCACCACCTAGTTAAAAACAAAAAAGTAAAAATGAGGTGTTGTAATCGCAGGTATCTGTGACCTAACATGGTCAAAACTGCACGAAATTGGAAGTGTAGGATCATTATGACACCCTCTGAATGCACGCCAAGTTTTGTGGAATTCCGTTCATGGGGGGCCACACAATAAATTAATTTATGTTACTGTACACCAACTGGCCTGTAGGTGGCCGGAGACAGTTTTCTGTGAATATCTCGAGAACCGTAGGGCCTAGGAGGACCACCTTTTTTTTTGGATGTTGGTCTTAAGGGGCCATGTCAACCCATCCCATTTCCACTTATTTCATGTATAGCGCCACCTAGTTAAAAATTAAAAAGCAAAAAATTAGGTGTTTTAATCACAATATCTCTGGCTGACATGTTAAAAACTGCACGAAATTGAAAGTGTAGGATCATTATGACACCCTCCGAATGCATGCCAAGTTTCGTGAACTTTCGTTCATGGGGGGCCATACAATAAAATAATTTATGTGTACATTTAGTGACCGTACACCAACATAGTTTTCTGTGAATATCTTGAGAACCGTAGGGCCTAGGATGACCAATTTTTTGCATATGTTTGCCTCCAGGGGTCATGTTATCCCATTCCATATGCACACATGTGCATAAACAGATACACACGCACACACATACATTCACAGTAATCATACGTATGACACATACTCACACAGTAGACATATGTACGCATGCATGCACATGCACACACAGGTACATACTCAGGCACACACACAAGCACATGCACACACACACACATACACACACACACACACACACACACACACACACACACAGACACACCAACACACATAAACATAAACATGTACACGCACACATTTCAAGAATTTCTCAAGAATTATGAACAGGCAAGATGGGGGTGGGGTTGTATAAAATGTATTTTACATGTGAAATCTATGAACTAATCATGTTTTTGTACTTCTGTCTAGCAGATACCAATGAGAATTGAGTGTGCATAATGCAATTCAGTGAGACAGTTAGAATCATATCTGCCTTTCAACGTGACTTATTTTTGTGGAAAAAATGTGCTGGACTAGGCGGCGGTCCTATTTTGCACCGCTCTGCGGTACATCTAGTTTTGTTCATATTCACTCAGACTTGTGGTTTCTGCATATTAGGTCTACCGTTGGAACAAAATAGGCCCAGAGAATTCATTGATATGTAGGCCTTTATTCTTGTAGGCTATAGGAAAAGGCCAAGAGTGTCTTAAGCACTGTTTTATTTTATTTCGGTATTGTCTTAACTCAACAATAGGTTACAGCTCCTTGAAAACAATCAGATACACATTTCTTAAAAAATGTATTTTTAGGTTGTATTTGGCTGCAGTGTCTGACTGAAATGTAGACTATTCTTTTTTCATTTCAATACAGTATATGATCATCATATTCACACTTTTTTTTGCCTAATTGACAACCATGACCATGATAATTGATAATATATGTGCACCTTGAGCAAATAATAAAAAATCTTTCAGAATGCTTTCCATTCTTGAACTGTATCGAATTGCATCGAATCGTTTTTTATAAACATGTATCTTTTCTTGTATCGAATCGTGCCCATGTATCTAGATGCGAATCGTATTGTCTTTTACATGAGAGATTCACACCCCTAGCGCTCGCCATCTCACTCGCTCCCCACTCGTTTCCCAGACCCCGTCAGGCCGGAGGATCACGCCAGGTGATTAAATATTGATTCAGTCCAACTGCCCATTTCAAGTGCAAAAGAGAGAGAGAGAGAGAGAGAGAGAGAGAGAGAGAGAGAGACAGACAAAAAAACCTGGCTGCCAAAAGAGGACAGAACATGTGGTCACTGCCAGACAGGGAAGGTGGAGATGAGCACTTTCTTCCTCACTGTGAACAAGTTAATGAAGACATAAGACAAAAGGCTTTAAACATTATCAGCCACATTTTGAAGCTCTTGACAAAAATGAAAGAATGGCCATCCTCTGTTTTATTGTTCTATAGTGATATAATTGTATACAAGACTACACATAACTTGGATATCTTGTTCTCTACGTCCCTCATACTTTGTATGACTGCTTTGGCAACATGAACTCCTTATGCCTTCATGCCATTGAAGTATTTTCAATTCAACTGAAAAGATTAAGAGAGACAGAGAGGGAAAGAAAATAATTCAAGCCAGAGTTGTATCTTATCTCTCTGTTTGGACTCTGGCTGGGTGGACAAAGACAGCTACAATGGAAATCAATGGCTGTGATCCTCGCCCCAGGGGCCTCTGGTGGGAGTCCATGGCCTCCTAGCTCAGTCTCTTAAAGCCCTGCTTCCTGTCATCTGCCAGTCTCCCGCTCGCATAAACACTTGCATTTATTCATTTCATTTGGCGTTTTCGACAGGCACTTTTTGCCAAAGGGATTTCCAAGTGAGGCTGTATACAACTCAACTGCAATGGACGTTGGCAGCATTGACTTCATGCACAAGCACTTACCCCTCTCACAAATCAACATATTCAGCCGGAGACAGACGGACAAATGACCTTAGACAGATTGAATAGGACTGCTGTTTCAATAAGGTACAGCTCAGGGTTTAATGAAAACCATCACTTGACTGCTCCAATCTCCCTGTAATTACAACTCTTGTACTAAAGAGTGAACAATTGATCTGCTAAGAGTGAGGTGATCTAATAAATTATAGGTATTAAGTCTAATAGGCATTGAGAACTACCATTTTCAGTCAATGTGCCAATAAGAAGTAGACTTGCATGCCAGCTAAGACTAAATAAAACTAACAGCCAGCATAAAAATGTCTTGCACATCATCACCCCATTTACAACTTTAACGATGACAGCAACAAAAAAAACAACATCGCATTAAGTATGAGGGGAATTACCAATTAAAAATCAAGGACAAGGACTCAATCATCACTCAATCCAAATAAAGTTCATTAGTTCATCTCTGTGTTTCTGTGAAACAAAACAAAGAGGAGAGAGAGAGACAAAGAAAGAGAGAGGGATTGAGATCTAAGCTTGAGGAAGGCTAGTGAGCCCAGGGAGTCCCCTCCTGCAGGGAGTAAATGAGTGTGTAGAGGATGCAGAAGCATCTCAGAAGCAGATTGGCTTTTTTCCTGCTCAGCTCCGCACGTCTCTCCACGGCTTGGCTTTACATCTCCGGTAAATCAGTGAGTCTGCGCTTGGCTGCTCCTGATTGCTGCTGGGGTGGCTCACGTGATGCATTTTCATGCATGGTGTTTGTGATGACATATCAGTGTAAGTGTTGGGCTGTTATGATAAAGCCCAGTGTGTGTGTGTGTGTGTGTTTTCATATAATCATGACCCAGCAAGTGTTCCATCCCTCACTGGCACTGGTATCCCAATCGAGTCCAGTTTGGTCGTTATCACTCACACACAGACAAACACGCACTAAAAGACACACACACACACACACACACACACACACACACACACACACACACACACACACACACACACACACACACACACACACATCTTATCATAACAGCGCCTCACTTACACCCACAGGTGCAGTAAAGCAGAAATTACACTGAGCTCTCTGACTGGCAGTATGGAAGATACACGACTCCACTCATGTCCGTCAGTCTGCGGCTCCCTGTGTGACTGACCACCACCAGACAAGCTGACAGGCATCTGTGTCCAGAGGACACCAGGCTCCATCTGATCCCCCTGCCTGTCAAGGCAGTTTGACTTCTGCTGGTCACAGTTGGTTCATAGTGTCAGGGGGAAAAGACAAGACTGATTCTCCCCCCCCACACACACACACACACACACACACACACACACACACACACACACACACACACACACACACACACACACACACACACACACACACATTTACAGCTCCAGAGAGACAGACATTTCCTGTCTAATCCTAATCCTAATTGATTGGCGAGCTTTTAGATATTCTTTATGGAGCAAGGATCAGGGCAGTGGAACAGCTCAGTGCGAAGCGAAGCTGTGTGTAGCAGGAGTGTTCAGGGGAACCTCAGTCAGGTACTTCACAAAGAGCTTGCTGGGATCAGAAGAAGCGACAACACCACACACACACACACACACACACACACAACAGCAGCATATACGACACATAAACATAGCATCTCAAAACCCTTGCAAATCTCACAGCCTTGTTTCATCTGCAGATTAGGGAGAGGCACTGCAACACGTCGTCAGAAATAACCCTCAAATGCGACCACCAACAGGGCCAAGGTTACGCAACTGTGCGTGTGAGTCTGGGGGATGTGTATGTGAAAACATATACGTGTGTGTGCGGTGTGTTTGTGTCTGTGCCTGTAATACCTTTGGACAAGGCTGCACAAACGTCTGCAGCAGGCAGTAGCCTGGGTTGTCATGGTGATGCACGCTGTAATCAGTGGAATACCTGAGAGTGCCAGCTCACTGATGACGACGAGCGAGCTTGTCTCTCTAAATTAGAGATTACTAGGCCATGCGAGTACATATGTGGCTCCTACCAATGCAGGGAGAGATGATGCAGGTAATTAGACAGCATTTTCAATCTGCCAACACTCAGTCTCCATGAGACAGATAGCCTGACATGGTGACTGGCTTCTAGCTCCTTTCACTGGCATCTAAAAGCCCACGTTTGGAGCTTCGTGAAGCTCCTGTTACATCATGATGACCTAACATCCATTGATGAAAACAGGTTCCAGCACTTCCTGGAAAACGTGACTAATCAGCTCCTGTTATCTGAGTTCACTTCGTCTGAGTCAATAAGTGTACCACCATGGTTTGTGATGTTTAGGCTAAAACCGAGGCGTTGTGCTAAAATGACAGACACAATTCAACGCAAAATGAATCTCAGCTGTTGAGGAGTCCTTGAATGCATCCTAATCTCTAGAGTGTACCGCCTCGGTTTGAACAATATATCAAAATGGAAGGGGGGATTGGGTAAACATAGATGATTCATATCTGTACTTATTCAGTCATTAATGCCTAATTAGTCTTCAGCGCTGCAGGTGCTCATGAAAGGGGAATTCTGGAAAGATGTGTAGCAGGCAGCTTGTTCAAACGCTCAAAATGCAAGACTGACACATCCGCTGGAAATGCCCGCCGTCGACGGGATTTAGTCGGTGGCAGGCGAGTGGGTGGTGAACAGGTCCAGCTGAACCAGCTCTTTCTTTCCCTCCTTATCTCCTCTCTGGTTTGTTTTCATTTCTCAAAGCAGGAAATACAAGATGTTACATGGTGTGGTGTGGCCACATTGCCTGCTTATGAATGTGCTCTACGTGAAAGAGAGAGTCTTGAGTACATCTCTGACCTATCTGATTTGATTTTGCAGGCCACAATAAAAGAACCAAAGGAGAAGAGCAATCCACAGTACACAATCAAATCAATCAGAGCACAAAGAAGGTTCTTACCAATGGTATGCATTGGGCCGGTCAGACCATTTTTTGCATTTCAGTTCAGTCCCATTTAGTTGCTACTTCAACTAAATGGGACTGAACTGAATGAACTAGGCTGCTGTCTTCAATATAAAAACAGCAAACATTCCCAGCACTGAATGTTGTTACTGCTTAGAAATCTTGAAACCTGCAGGAGGAAACCTGCATCTCCTAAAAATAAGCAGTGTCTCTTAAGCCTTGTGCCTGCTTGCCTTACGTGCCTGTATTTAACATTCTCATGCTTCAGTTCTGCTCACAGCTATACTCTCTGATTGACAAATCCAATGAACTACTAGATAAACATTTAACATGCTTGCAGCAACACACAAAAGTGAGTAGGCTGCAACAAACTAACCCAGCTTCCATAAAATTAGCTACTCCTAATTAGTCTGAGACTGGCAATTTCTCACAGAACTAAATGGTCACCATAATGAGGAACTGGCTAGATTGCAGATGGTAAGCACAATTAAACAACACGTCTACTTGCTCTTGGCTTCCCCTTGGGGGAAGATGGAGGGTGGTGTGTGTGGGGGGGGGGGGGATGGGGGGTACATTGCTGTTAAAAGTAGACAGCTCTTAGTTTTTTGACACGCTCAAATCTCCAGGGTTTGGCTAATTACTCCATTACCTCCCTAAATGAGAGACCAAATTAAGGAGGTACAGATGTATATTCCCATTCCAATTGGAAGGCTTTGCTAATCTTTGTGAAATATTCAAAAGGCAGACCACCTCATTGCGCTCTCTCTCCCACACTGTAGCTCACGCTCGGAACGGCGGCTTAATGTTTTCGCGAGGAAGCAATTTTCGCATTGATCCACACGTGGGCTACAGAAACCAAGCGCTGGCTGACCCGCGCCAAAACCCCCGCAGCTTGTTAGCTTTGGAAATGGAGGAGTGTGGAGGAATATCTTTTAGAAACTTTTTTTTTTCATAACAATGGGAGAAGTTCACAAGAAGAACTTTTTGAAATAATGCGAGCGCCGGGGGGTTGCGAATGCCGGATTCGGAGTTTATTCCATTATCCCCCCCCCCCCCCGTAGCAGCTATATATTTTGAGACCAAGAGCTGACAGCTGTTTCCACAAAAGCACAACCCTCACTCATTCTCTCAATCCCTTTTCTCACACACTCAGTCTCGTACCACTCTGCTTGCACTGCCTCTTTTAATAATCACGGAAGATGTGTGTAAGAAGAGTTCATGCTGTAGCAGAATCCATTCACCCATCCTCCCACACACACACACACACACACACACACAAGCACACGCAAACACACACACACAACCAGGTGCACTTCACCCTCCTCAAACAAGTGCTCGCAATCCCAGCAGCGGCACGGCGACAGCTATTATTCAGCTCTGCCCTGACTAATGGGCGAACGTCAGAGCAGAGCAGTGATGGCAGTACAGTGTGTACTCTCCACCCCCCACCCCCCCTCTCCTCACACACAAAAGGACGGAGGCAGGGGCCAGACACACACGCTTTTCGCCCAGGACCAGGAACGTGGCGAGCCACAATGTGCCACACACCAAAGAGACCTTTAAGCATGACCCGGAATGGGGAAAAGACCCCAATGTGTTTCTCAACACTGCCCAGCCTCCCCCTGTCTCACGGTCACTGGGTGGACTTATGAGAGCTTTGGGAGCTTGGTTAGGTTGTGCCAGGGGATGCCAGGAAAGTGACAGTCCTGCTAAACAGGAACAACAAGAGACTCTGACAGAAAGAAGTGTTAGATAAGACTGGAGTGGGTGGCATAGAAAGTTCCTGGACTGTATAACCTCCTAGTGCTCTTGAGGAAACATACTTGCCTCCCTCACTCAAGTTATTCTCTTCTGATGGTGAACCTATCTGTGAAGATGTTTGTTACATTTCTATATTCATCTGCTTTGAGATATGAGAGATGACATAAATACATAAATCCATGTGAGGGTGTGTGTCTATGGGTACGTGTGTAAGGGGTAATCAGGATGTCTTCACGATCTGCAGGTCTATTCAAAGCTTCCTTGCATGAGTGATAGAGTGGACAGCAGTGGCAGTGCAATAAGGCAGTTTGTACAGCGTCACTGTGGCTGATTTTTGGAAGTTGGCTTTGACAAAGACCCGTGAAGGGTTGGGAGGGAGGAGTGAGTGAGTGAACGAGCGAGTGAGCGCACGCTTTGAGGAGAGCATACAGCTGGCACTGAGACTAGAGTCCTGGGGTGAAGATGGAGGCAGGCGAGGGCAGAGTGGAGCGGAGCGAAGCACGCCTCATCAGAAGCCCTTCAAAGGGTGTGAATGAAAGAGGAGGAATTTTTTGTCTTTCTTGTGGGTTTTTTTTTTTTTGGATGGCGCGAGTCGTGACAGCTGCAATGATACCCCGTCGTGTGCCTGTGCTCTGCATTCCCCTTCCTCTTCACACTGTGTCTGGTCACACCCTTCCTCTCTCTCTCTCTTCCTCTCTCTTTCTCTCTCTCTCTATCCCTCCCACTCTTACCCTCTCCCTATAGCCTCTACTCAAATAAAGAAAACACATCCATACAGTATGGTGCTCTAAAGCAATGCTCACTTGCACTGCACTGGTATATCTATCTAAAGACACCTCAACTGCTTCAGACACCTCTACCATCACTTGCGCTTTGCACAGACACTAGCATAATCAGTGCTAATGATCTACAGTACCGAATGAGAATGTGCTAATTACTGTGGGCCAAACATGGGCTAAAATAAAATATTCAGTGGCGTAATGAAACAACACTATCAATCCGGATTCATTAACAGATGTTTCTCAATTAAAAGGAAGAGGAGCTCAATCCCCCCCCCCCCCAAAGGCCAAGCCGAGGGGCATAGGAGTGAGAGCGATGAGTCAGCTGCCAAGAGTCTGACATCACCGCCGCTCGTTAGCATGTGACCTTTCACCCCCATTCAAAGGCTCTGTCCGAAGCATTAAACGTGGTTGCTCTCTCTCTCTCTCTCTGCTGCCATTCCTGAGTTGGCCCCGTGGGGCAGGCTGAGAGCCGGCGCTTGTTCCGACGCTGTTTCGTTTATACATTACATTACATTACATTACATTACATTTGGCTGACGTATTTTTAACCAAAGCGACTAACAACATGGTAAACAGATATGTCGCAGGATCCGACCAGTCACATGAATGTCGGCCGGGCATTGTGGAGCAACAGCATTTGAGTGATGCCGACAATGAGATGCTGAAATTGCCTATGTGTGGTCTGAGCCGGCTCTAAGCCTCCGCGTGCTTGATAGTAGGACTGATTCAACGATTGTGGCTGCCAGAAATCACAAACATATTGGGTGCAAACTGCAGAAACCCAATCTGTGAGAAAAGCTAAGTCTGACAGAAGCTTGTCTTGGATAAAAGCGTCTACCAAATGTAAAAGTACAAGATGTCCTACAAAACCTTTTGGGTACCCGGGTTTAGGTCATATACAGTATATCTGCAGAATTTCATCTCTGAAAAGATACAGATAGATTATGGCAGCCTATAGGCTGCAACGTAGCCTGGCGAGCCAGACCCACATTCAAATGTAGGGTCTGGGCACTCACCGTTCGCAGTGCTCAGTCCGAGGGGCGGGATAATCAGTTGTCTTTCAAATCCCCTCTGCACGCAATAGGACGCAATAGGATATTTGTTTTCAAGTAGCAGGGAATTCAAGCCAAACCGTTGCAACTCTGCCATAAATCATTATGTTAAGCCCACCAAACGACTCTATACACGATTTCAATGCCTGATTAAGTTTCGATTTCTGGAGCTCACAAGCCAACTGAGAGTTGCTAGACTAGCCCTGGCAGCTGCCGCTAGGGGCGCGTCTAGATTTCTAGGCTAGCTGCAACGCAGAATGAATGCACATGAGATGAGGCTATTACAGCAGCCTACAGTAAAATCAGATAAAGAGGGAAAGTCAATACTAACCGATTCTAGTCGGTCAGTTCTTCACCTTGACAAAGTTCAACAGATCATTCAATTACAGCTTTCACAAACATATTTTTTAAAACACGGCTTTAGGTTAGGATTAGTTACCATGGGCTATTGCCTTTTTCTGCATTGCAGAGAAATGACTTGGGAGCGTTTAAATATTAATGAAAGAGGAGCTTCAGAGATCAGATGGCCAAGTGCTTGTAATAATGGCTGTTCAAATGTATCATCTTCCACTTGTAAGCACAAGAGCAACAGCCAAAACTGCTCTGGAGACTATGTATTGAAAGAAGGATTTAATCTGTGCATCCAAAAATATTATTTAAACCTGGAGGCCAACCAGAATACAGTGCATACAGAAAGTATTCACAGCGCTTCACTTTTTCCACATTTTGTTATGTTACAGCCTTATTCCAAAATGGATTACATTGTTCCTCAAAATTCTTCACATAACACCCCACAATGACAATTTAAAAAAAGTTTGTTTGAGATTTTTTGCAAATGTATTAAAAATAGAAAATGAAGAAATCACTTGTAAATAAGTATTCACAGCATTTGTGATCAAGCTCAAAATTGAGCTCAGGTGCATTCTGTTTCCACTGATGATCCTTGAGATGTTTCTTCAGTGCACCTGTGGTAAATGCAGTTGATTGAACATGATTTGGAAAGGCACACACCTGTCTATTAAAGGTCCCACAGTTAACAGTGTATGTTAGCCCACAAAACAAGCATGAAGTCAAAGGAATTGTCTGTAGACCCCCGAGACAGGAGTGTCTCGAGGCACAGATCTGGGGAAGGGTACAGAAACATTTCTGCTGCTTTAAAGGTCCCAATGAGCACAGTCCATAAATGGAAGATGTTTGGAACCACTAGGACTCCTCCTAGAGCTGGCCGTCCCTCTAAACTGAGTGATCGGGGGAGAAGGGTTTTAGTTAAGGAGGTGACCAATAACCCGATGGTCACTCTGACAAAGCTCCAGGGTTCCGCTATGGAGAGAGGAGAACCTTCCAGAAAGAACGACCATCGCTGCAGCACTCCACCAATCAGGCCTGTATGATGGAGTGGCCAGACGGAATCCACTCCTTAGTAAAAGCCACATGGCAGCCCGCCTGGAGTTTGCCAAAAGGCACCTGAAAGACTCTCCGACCATGAGAAACAAAATTCTCTGGTCTGATGAGATGCCACAACAAAGTATTGAGCAAAGGCTGTGAATACTTATGTACATATTATATTTTCGTTCTTTATTTCTAATAAATTAGCAAATATTTAAAAACTTTTTTCATGTTATCATTATGGGCTATTGTGTGTAGAATTTTGAGGGGAAAAATGAATTGAATCCATTTTGGAATAACACTGTAACATAACGAAATGTGGAATAAGGCTGTAACATAACGAAAAAGTGAAGCACTGAATACTTTCCGTATGCACTGTAAATGTAGTCATTGAATAAGGGCTAAGTGGATTCTCTTTCCAATTTATGCTCACTGCTAAACAGACTTCTACAAAAGAGATTGTACTGATATACTGTGTAATGCAAATGTGAACTGAATTATGTTAAACATTTTTGCTTTTAGCTTGCCACACCATAAAGTAGAGCAGTTTCCCTTCCCACAAATGACTGAAAGGCAGTCCGCTAATATAATGTGTCATTTTTCTGTCCAGAGATGATAAAATGAAATATCATAGCTTGTAACTTTATGGTCATAGTTCACATGAGGATAACTAGTAATGTCATATTTTTCAGAATGTAAAACATCTTTCTGAGAAAAGAGACCTCTTTGTCTCTTTTTCTCCAGTACAGTAGAATTTTTCTGTCTCTTACTTCCTTGAGTAAATGACTAAACCTGTGGTTTGCCCTGCACAACAGGTCAATCAGGAAGTGAATGTTGGGTTCCTGCATGACAGACAGTGGCCCTTGTGTCAAGTGTTTTGTGCGTATCAAAATAAAAACTGGAGTTGGAGGTTGAGGGAGGCCATCCCGTCCGTTGGCTGGCTGTGCTGGCTGGGTGCTTTGACGTAATGCGCACTGCCAAGGACAGGCCAGGTAATTGAATTCACCGCAGACAGCCATGAGAAATCTATCCGGTGGGGGTCTCCGCATACTCTTTGCTCTGGGTTGACGTAATGTGAGGAAATCCAGGCGTGTCTCTGGACCTGTGTGTGTACGTGTGTGTCCATTGGAGTGTGTATGTGTGGGGGGGGGGGGCTGAGTCACAGTCACACATGTTGGACGTTGGCCACATCAACCTTTCCACTGGCAGACGGCCAGCTCTGGTGGATCTCACGATTTCTCTCAATGAAGTCTCTTCAAATTGGTCTCCCTATGCCAGCGTGCTTAAGAAACCTGGCTCAAGCCCGCACACACAGAAGGGGTGATTGATTGACGTCAAGGGGGTGGGTTGGGGAGTTGTTGGTGAGATCACATCATTTTGCAGTATGTGTATGAGTGTGTGTGTGTAAGAGAGAGACAGCGGGGTGTGTGTGTGTGTGTGAGTATTGGTGTGAAAAGAGAGTAAATGGAAGATGGTCTGAATGGTGGCCGACTCAGAGGAGGAAATGGGGCCAATTGAGACTACTCACTGCAAAGTGCTATGATGTGGCTGCTGTCCTCGTGCACAAACTTCTTAGTCACTGCCTCCTCCATGATCTGCTTCACCTGCGCCAAAGACAGAGATATACACACTGAGGTCACAAAATCATCATTCCCAGAAACACTGTCGGGTATAATGACGAACAAGAGAATAATTAACTGAGCAGATAAACTTGATGGAACGAGATGAGACTCCTCGTGGACAGGTTTCTTGGGTAGTGCACACAGTTAGACTGACAGGCTTGGTCGTTCGCTGGAATTTAATCGTCCTTTCAGTAATTAATCACTGTTCTCTCTCGCTCCCCTGACTTGTTGGTGTAATTGAACTACATGAGCTATTTAATTGGGGTGTTGGTGATATGGCAAACTTTTGAAAGTCTACTAGGTGTTACGTTGGCTGAAGCCACACAGTTCCCTGACAGCCTGAGGGGGAGTGGTGAGACTGGACTGTTGACTGGACCGTTGACTGGTGTGGGGTCGAGGAAGTGTCTATCAAGGCTTGGAGGGGCCACAGGACTTTGCATAGTACAAATCAATCCACCGTGATCAACGCAGCAGGCTTGGATTGTAGGAACCACTCGTTTCAATGAGATTTGTTGAGAATTTTTTTTTTTCCTGTGTTGATGCCGTCATTGTTTTCTTTTGATGACAATTCTCATGTATTTTCTCATACATGTACATACTAATTTTGGTCCATATAAACGGTCCATATTTTTGCACTCTCTCTTTCTGATATTTGGTTTGAAAAGTACAAATGACGAGCGTGTTAAGGAGCTTTTCGAACGAAGCATGGGTAACATGCTCAATGCACAAAATAACCACAGAACCATAATGAAATTTCCCCTAACCTTTATGCATGGTTTTACAGAGATAATATGTTCCAAGAATGAGCCTCAAATGCTGTTTACACAACTATTTTGATCTTAGCCATTTGGGCCAAATGCCTGGCAGAGTATTAACAAATCAAACACGGGTGCTGACATTCACAACTGACAATAATCAGATCAGAGTCTACACACCGACCTTCAAACCAATTAAAAGCACTGCAACGGGGAAAATGTAGACACAAATGTAAGGCTCGAGTCAGATTCAGATAGATAACTCCCCCACCACAACACACACATACATCCTCACTCGGCTGTAAGGAATGGTTCGCAGCCCCCAGATCTGAAGAGAGGAGGCGTCAGGATTCAGTGGTGTTAAATCCTATTCTCCTGCTGAGCTGACCGTGGTAACAATGACATTAATGAAGTCATTACTTATGGTTTATTAGAGCAGGGTGATAAGGGACTATCACAGCTCTGTCAGTCTCTGAGCCCAGGGCAAACCGGGGAGTTCAGAAGATATCACGACGACCCACGCGGCCCACTCGCAGCACAGAGCGTGACAGTAAATTAGACCCCCGCACAAGAAACGCCAGACTACTGCACCAGAAAACACACTTGTTGCAGGCGCAGATATCATGAATTTGAGTTGGTGAATTATTGGGCATAAACCCTGTAATTCCAAACACAGGCTATTCAATTTAACCAATGATACTGTTGCCAAGGATACTTGTCTGTGTTTCTGTCAGACATAATACTCAGGGGAAAACTAGCATTAGATGAAGGGAACTCTTGCTTGAAATGATGAAGGAGGAGAGAATGTAATGCGCTGTTATGTACACACACACACACACACATACACACACACAAACACTCACACACCCTCTCAGAAATACATAGGCCTACTGATTTGCTTTAACTGACCACTAAAATCTCTGCTCTCTCCCTAATGGTCCTCCAGAAGACAGTGTCTTCAAGACAGAGATGGATGCTAACATCATGCAGGGCTTTTCCGTGCTAGACCGAGGTGGTCTCAGTAGTGACAGCTATGAATCAGATCATGAGTACGCGCAGCCAACAGCAGCGGCAGCATGCGGCTCTTCTGGGAAATAACCAGCGCGAGCCATTAGCCGAAACCACAGCGGACACTAAAGGGAGCCTCCAGAAGAGGCAGCTTTAGGAGACGAGCTGAGCTGACCAGAGGCAACACATCACGTGCACATCTAATCAGAAACACAGACATTTGCCATGCCTGAAAGGTTAAAATGAATCTCCCTCTGGAGCAGAAGGGCATGCTCTATATCAAAGGCCCCATGATGGAAAATCAGTGCACAGGGACACACACTGGCTTGTTCTTCCCCTCAGAAAGAGCCATCTATGACAGAGTTTGCTGGGAGCAGCAGCAGCATTATTCGTCAATTGATGCAATTTAACTTCTTAGGTAGTTGCTGATGCTTTCAGTTGCTAGGCAACGGGAAGGTGGCTGACTGCGGCTTAAAGAGACAGGGATCAAAAACCTCGAGCACACTGAGCGCCTGTGATGCAAGGCTGTGCTTTCTGTGCCATTTAGTATCCTCGGTGCAAAATGTTTCACACACAAAAAGGTTTATTTATTTTTTGTTGGCCAAAAGTCAATCCTCACATGAGGCTACATGTAACACACAGCAGACCCAAATGCTGTGATTTGTAAGCTATGTCTTTGCTGAAATGTAGTAACAGCCAACAGAGGATTTTGCCCTTTTAGGTGTGGCAAGCACAACAGATGATATAATTGTGCATTAATCCAATGAGGAGATCATTCTGAAAACACTATGCCCACCTAGTCATGAGGGATGAGCACTGGGTCTGGTTGTGTACCAAACATCATTACACTTCATAACAGCAGTCTTAAGGGGAGGATAACAATTTGTTAATAGGAAGTTGCATTTTCACAGAAATCAGCCATCAAGATCTAGATATGTGATTGTAAAACCTTCCGCATGACTCGTTGTGTTGTCGCTTTAAAACTTTATACACACAGGAAACTGAACTGCATTAACAATTCATTTCTTTGTTCAACACAAATCCCTTTGCATGAACACACTGGTTGGATGTCTGTATTCTACTGGTCCACATTTTTCTATCAGTTTTGAGATGGTCCAATAAGATGGATCTCGGCAGACAGCCTGGTTCAAAATTAAAGGTTCTATTTCCAGTTGCAGATCATTCACTGTCTCAATTATTTATCGAGGCCAGATATAATGCCCAAGATAAGCCATACATCATGGAAGCAAGGAGGCTCAAACCAGCTCTAATGAATCATACCCTGAGCTTGCCCTTTTGTCTTAATGAATAAATAAAGAGATCTCTTAGTGTGAGGAATGGATGGTTGTAAGATTTTCTGAACGATTTCACCTAGACTTAATGGAGATATTAGCTGAATAGAAAAGTCTGCTGACTACTGTTCCATTAGTTGAACAGTAATAACATAGTCATGTAAGTACTAATGTTCAATAGCATTCTTGATGGGTCTCACCAATATTTAGTTGGGATTGGTAAGCAGCAGATTAATCATAAGGCATGCAATATGAAAATAACCCCACTGGTGACATCAGATTAGATTGTGGCAAGTTTTGTTGCACAAAACTGCTTAATGCATAACCATATCAACATAAAACTGTTCTCACAATTTCTGTGAGAGAACTATTCTATTTAAGCAGAAAGTTAAAACATCACAGTTTGTGGTAATGGGCAAAACTGACAGTAACAGATATTTTGAATTTCTTTAGCTGTCTGTCATCATTTAAAGCATGTATTTTTTCATTTGTTTTTGTCAAAATTGCCACAGCAAACTGCCACAGCTGATAATGTTATTGTGGCCTTTACATATGCACTCATTTGAAATATTAAACTAACCCGGACATCCCAGCCTTAAAAACCTTCTTCCAACTTCACCATTATACAGTATTTACTTCTCTAGCCTACATCTTCTCAGCTGTAAGTTTTCTTCATTACTTCACTTTTCAAAATTATATTAAACTATATGTATCTACAAGACAATGGTTCACAATGAATAGGCTGCTTTCATGCTTTGTTTACACTGGAGGTTCAGTGCACACAAGACCAAGGGGCGAACCTTGGTGGGTAAGTTAGAAAGGGTCATGTAGGATTCAAGCTCTGCAGATCATCTCTAAATTCCCAGATGTTTAGGCTACCATACCCACTGCCCGAACGCTTCTTCGATGGTCAATGCAACGTACTGATGGAAGACATACATGTGTAGTCTGTCATGGGAGAATGTTTGGATCCATTTGGAGGCTAAGTTATGCGCGCCTGTCGGGCAAAAACCCTACTGAAAAGAACAACACCGTGGCCTGTATTCGTACAAGACATTTTTTCCCTAGTAAACACCAATTCGCATAACTATCACATATGTATGTAGCTCCCACATCCAGCCAGGCCTATTAAATTTAACTTACTGGAATCCCCTTTGCCCTTGACTCCACAGGTAACTGGTTCAACACGAGTAGGCTATAGCATTCATGTGTGAAACAAAGCAATTAAAACACCACTATTCACAACTGAACACAGAACGACTAGTTTGTTCAAACATATCTTCCAATGAAAACAGCAATGCGCGCAACGTCTAATTTTGCAGTGAGACCATATTGAGGATATGGCTATAATGCTTTGTCAGGATCACCCCACTGCAGATTTTACATGCATGACGTCCTCCCTGTTAAGAGTTGCACTAATTATAATGGCTGTAAAATTTTCCACTCACCTCTCTTTTCACATTCCATAGTAATTTTTCTTTAAATTCTTCATCTGTGGACGAACCCATGGCTGCTCGGTGTTGGTCCGTCAGAACAGGCAGTGCACGCTGTTTAACACCGACTGTGCGTCTCTGTCCCTCTACTGTTTCAGTTTTCCTTCTTCCTTTTCACATAAATGTGGGTCTTGACAGATGAGCGTTGACGCATACACAAACCGCTGTAGAGCATCGCGGAGCCATCTTCGGCTCCTTCAGAATGACGCCACTACTGCGAGACCCGCCTCTGAGCCACTGTTGATCAATGGGCTAAATCACTTCACGCACTTTACGCCACAAGCCGCTCACCATTGACAGGCGACTTATTTTTAGCTCACCTATTTCTGTCAAGAATGAATATAGATATACTGGCTTTAGATGTAAACAGCTTTTGCTTGTATACCCAAAATTACACTACACGAAGCGCTACAGTAGACAAAACATTAGTTGACAACAAAAATGGAGGCTATCTAAGGCAAGCATCATACAAGAAAAACACCAAACGTGAGATGAGTGGTTTGTTAGCCAACCCCGCCTTGCTTTTGTCCTCAATCATCCCATTTTCGTCACAAAATTACCAACATCTCAAATCAGATGGAAAAACTAGACTTCTGTCTAACAGCTGCATTAGATCAAAGTAGATCAAATAGAGAGTCAGATTGAAAATGTATGCGGAATTGGGATCTTTAAATCTCCCTGCAGAGTAGGTACAGATTTTACGGATTCTGAGATTGCATGCATAGAGCAGTGAAAACAGTTAGCCCACATCCATTGCGCCCACCTGTGGTACATTCAGAATCTCAGACATTGGTGGCCTTGAAATTATCGTCTAGTTTTTAATAGTATAATGTGTTTATGATGTACACCGCAAAAGCGGAACAGTAACACAATTTTGTAGCAATTCTTTATTATTATAATAATTATTATTGTGCAATTCATTAACATGGTCTTGTAATTTATGGGAGCCCAGTTCACTTCAGCATGTCAGCCTTATTGAAATCCCTATGACCAAAACCACTGCATATTCACTACCTACAATAAATATGAAGTAAAACACAATCTTAGATTCCACAGTAAGTCACTAATTTCACATGGTAACCAATCTGACAGTAGCCTTTAGACATGGTCTTTGTGTATTGGCAGAAGTTTGGACATTCAGGTGCCACTCCACATAGTTCACATCTTTGTGTTCTTTCAAAAATTCATCTTGGGCTATTATATCTGAACATAGTGTATGATGTATTATGGAATTGAAAATAATAAAAAAAAAAAAATGAAATAAAAGTAGAACGGTAATCCTCAATGAGTACATGATTTGACACTCATAGGTGAACAACAACGACGGAAGTCACTCACCTGATTAGAGACAGACATATAACAGTTAGACATATTAGGTATAGTGTGCTATGTGGATTGTATTGCAATATCATTGTGCAGTTTTGTGGATGAAAATACCCACATTGAATAATATCAGCAAAAAGTCAAAAGATAAAATAAAAACATTGACAAGATCACAGTGATTTGAAAACAGCACCCCAAGCAACAGCAGAAATCACCTCCTGCTGGCCTTCCAGTTAACAGTTGATTCTGGATTGCTGGGGTTTGTGGTCGTAAGTTTTTAGTGGCATAGTGAAGACAACGGAGGCACAGGTAAAAGAGTTTAAGGCACTGCTTCCGTTCTTCTTTTGGGGCGTTAGTGTCCCAGAGGTCGGTCGTCGTAGGTGCTGTATCTCTTGATGTGGATGCGGCGCACGCGCTCCCTCACCTCGACGGCCTCGTCGTCCTCGCTGTGGGAGCAGCAGTGGGCCCGGCGGCGCGTGGCTTCCAGGAGCGAGGTGTCTGGCACCGGGAGCGTCTCGTAGAGCAGCGCGTTCAACGTTTCCTCGTAGATGCGAGCCTCAGGGAATTCCACCTGCACGCACACACATACAAACACACATACAATTAAACATCAATTAAACGGAGGTCTCACAGCAAAAACAAGCAGGTCAACCAGTGACTAAACCCACGTGTGAGCAAACACCACTGTCTCCTTTATTAAAATGCCCTTTCATTTGGGGCAACCGTGGCCTACTGGTTAGGGCTTTGGGCTTGTAACCAAAGGGTTGCCGGTTCGATCCCTGACCAGTAGGGAAAATGTGGGTGGGGGAAGTGGTTGAGCACTGCTCTCCCATGCCCACATCCACGGCTAAAGTGCCCTTGAGCAAGGCACCTCACTGCTTCCCGAGCACCACTGTAGCAAGGCAGCTCACTGCTCCAGGTTAGTGTGTGCTTCACCTCACTGTGTGTTCACTAATTCACTAATGCAGAAACCAAATTCCTTTTATTCGCAAGTATACTTGGCCTAGAAACCTGATTTACATTTACATTTTACATAAGAACAACTTCTTTGTGTTGTGGAGTCCACAAGATGCCCATCTTACCTTGGTGTGCTTCTTCTCAGTGGCGTAAACAATGGACGTGCAGCAGACTTCAGCCAGCTTGCGACCCTGTCCATAGAAGGACCAGCAGCAGATCTCATCACCGATCACGTCCTTCAGGAAGAGAACGCGACCGTTGTAGCTCAGGGACAGCTTCTCAAACAGCTCAATGTTTTTAAGGAGATGGTCATCTGAATTACTGTGGAAAAAAAAGGTTACGTGTTATTTGTTAAGTCAATTTTACATGCTTATGAAAAAACAGTCTGAAGAAAGAAAGTCTAACGTTGTGGTATTCTTGCATCCTTTTACCTTGTGTAAGAATATTTGTTGTTGCTTCGATTGTAGAGCAGTTTCACAACAGGCTGGATGAAAGAGAAGTAACAGATGTCAAACAGTGGTTTTCCCAGAGAAGGAACACTTTGTCATTTCAGGTCATAGATGCCTTACTGAATCCCAACATTTGCGGAGATTCAATTCTCAAAGGCTGTGCGCCCTCCTTCACCTTGGTGCAGCCTTGGATTAGTCTTTCCTCCTCTTTTGGCGAGGTGATGACCGGGATGACACAGACAGCCTTCTCTTTATTGTCCTGTCGGTCAGAGCAAACAGGCAATTTCCAGAGAGCACAACAGAAAAACCACCAGCTTTATATCAGCAACAATAAACAAGCCATTTATCTCATTCCAGAAAAGTGACTTGTCTAATTACAGTGCATGAAAATGCACTGTTCTGTTATCCGAAGTATTCTTCTTATTATTATTATTCTTCCCACCAAATTTCTGCGTCTAATTCAGCTTTAACCGTTTAACGTAGAAACTTTGTTCAAACTTTGTAACGTTGGTCTTGAAAAGGACACGTGGGGAATGTATTTTTCACTTTTGTAAACTTTATACTTTTTGAGATATTAACAAAAAACAAGCTTATTTTTCCCCATAGACTTTACATTAGCACTATGACATCACAATGGACTAATTAACTTGATTTGCACCTGTATCAACTTCCAGCTGCTCAACTAGGACCCTTCAAAGGGCCAGTTAAACTGATTGCACCTGTATCAACTGCTTTCTGCTTAACTAGGCCAACTCTCTGTGTCTCTCCATTCTACAAGGATATAAGGCACATTCCATCCAACTTTCTATCCATTCATCCTCTTCAAACCATTCACTCATCCACCCATTAAAACTATCCATCAACATCCATTATACAATCTGTCTATCAACATCCATTCAACTTTCTGTCTATCAACATCCATTACACTATCTACATTCAACTTTTAAACTATACTCTGTCTCAGGCTTTAAGCATACAATCTGGCTCTCTTAAGACTACTATTTCCTCTGCCCACAACTGTTTCAAAATAAATGTCCTCACTACAATAATTCACTATTAAATAATTTAACTATTTAAACTACTCAACTATTTAACTGTTCAGCCATTTCAACTGTCAGTTGTTATCAACTATGACTCCTGCCAACTGTTTCCAAATAAAACTTTGTTTGGCATTTTATGTTAATATACAGTATGTTTATATTTTCATGCACTGGTAATTTCCTCGAAATTACATTTTCTAGTTAAATCTGTAGCCTTCAAGGCCACATTTACACATAGCCGGGTATTTAGAGAAACAAATATTTCTCCCCCTCCGTTTTCAATAATAACATCGTGCACACAACATTGTTTTCAAAAAACTTGTCATTTACATCAACCCGCATAAATACGCTGTCGAGCGCCATAATAACTATGCCAAACCTATGGGTGGCAGTGTAGGGAAAGGAATAAAGCCATGCTGGCCAATCAAAATCCTCAGAATCGACACCAACGACTAACACGAGCAGTAAAAATGCTGACCTCCGTGCAATCCTTCGCCTCTGCTCCTCCATGTAGAGCAGTTGTTGCAAATGCAAACAGGCCAGAAGCGTTTGCACAAAAGTAAAAATTAGTAGCACCTTAACAGCATCCATGATAATCCTGATCAGTAGCCAAAGAAACTGTAAATATCAGGTGCTCACATGACTTTAAGGATTTTCTGGCACATAATGTGACGTTTAAGAAACTAAAGCGCCGTTTATCCCTGTTGACACGGCAGCACATAACCGGCGTTATCAGAAATCTCCACACTGGCCGGAGGTTTTAGAAATAATCGTTTTCTGTGATAAAAACGGGGTTTTGGTGTAAACGAGAGGCCAAACCGCAAGGAAGTATCTGCGTTTTCCCTTCGTGTAAACGGGGTCCAAAATGGTACAAGGGCTGATGTTAGGCTGATGTCACTTTTTTTTTTTAAACACTGCATTCAGTAATGATTGCCCATATCTACTCCATTAAAATGGCATAATCCCTGCCCAAAATATCATGCCAACTACAGAAGGATTTTTCAGCCTAAAAGGAAAGTATGAGTGGAGGCTTAACCATTCTCTCGGTCTCTCCATCTCTTTCTGTCACATGGTCACAGACAGGCCATCCGTCACACACCAACCTGGAGAGCTCTCTGGCACACGTCCACCAGGCCTTGGATGAGGTAATACTTGGCCTCGGCCTGCAGCTCCATGATGCCCTGCTGGTTCTTGGGCAAGGTGACACTGCCATCCCGCAGGTAAGTCAGGATGCCGCCAAAGTGTTTCCCACAGCGGTCAATGAGGATCCAGCCTAAGCACAAAACATCCAAACACTGATGAAATCTGAGATGCTGAAACATTTGTCAGGTAAGGTGTTTGCTTAGAAACGACAAGGCAAAAAGAATACTTTCATAATACAAATCTCTTTGTTTGTAGTTGCATTGATTATAGTGCACAACTTTACCCTCCTTGTCTGTGAACACCTCCATCTTGCCACTGAACATGGTCTTGAGCAAAGAGTCCTGCTTAGTGAGCACTTGCAAGGTGGAATAGAAAAGGGTGCCTCCGACGTTCAGCCGAACATACTTATTGCCGGGGCCGACGGCCCCCCGGTAGCTGCAGGTCTTTGTCTTGGGACAGGCGATGGACGACACAGGTACTAGTGGCCCCGTCTGCAGAGAGTGGAGGCAGCCCTCTGCGGACATGTCCCTCTGGAGGTAGATAACCACCCTGCAGACGATGGGCCTGATGTCTCCCGCCGTGATGACTGCTACTGGGGAGGCTGTCAGAGCCTGAGTCTGCTGAAGAAGCTGCTCATATCTACGCACACAGGACAGAACAGAAGTGATGTGATAACGTGAAAAAATTAACATTGTGAACTGTAAGAGACCTTAATCATTTATTGGCGCAATGAGTATTTCAGCACACCTTCATCTGAAGTAAGAGTAGCTTAGTTCACGATATCATTCACAACAAGGTGCTACATTACTACCTACCACTATGGGGATAGGTATTGTGACAATATCCTACTAATGAAACAACGTTGTCTTGCTTGAAGATGAGGATTTACTACCACTCTAAAAAAGCCAAGTACATTCATAAGCTTCATGTAAGGCCAAAGTTGTTGAAAGACGTTGCTTTTACACTGCTGATGTTATGCTTATTCCCCATATTGGCGGAGTCGGATGCAACAATGAATAATGACACAACGCTGCATTTCATTAAAAATTGGATGCTATTCATCTCATTTGGGCCAAGTTACAAGTTGGGAGTGTTAACTGTTAAAAGTTAATTTACCAGTTTCCGACCTTTAACGTTACGAAATAACATTATGTAGAATGGGAGGACAAAAGGCCACTCTGACCAAGCCAAGTACAACATACTACTCTTATCTCATTATTAGCCAGTTCAACATGTCATTAAGCCAACAAGACAGGTAAAACAACAAACTAGCATTAGCTAAAGTTGGCTAACAATATCAGGTTAGCTAATTTACTGCGCCTAGCTTCTAACGTTATCTGCCTAACTTATGGGCAGACATCAGTACATTTGGGTATGTATTTTCATACATGAAATATCTAATTAAATGACCACACGTACTTAACTTACATATCTCACTTCGTTTGAAGTGTTCGAAAGTCGAGATTACAAGTCAACTTGTTGGTTCGCAGTTTGACGAAAGTTGTTTTTGTAGTTCTTTAAACGACATTTCTCCTACAAATCCCAACGAGGAGTTTTACGTTTCCGGTTGTGGGCTTTTCGTTCCACGGGAGGCAAAAGTTAGAAAATAAGCTAAAATATATTAAATCAATGTGATGTTAAAGACATTTCAGTTACACTGATTGTTTGCGCGAAGTTCGTTCAGCATTAAAGAAAATAAACATACATCAAACTAGAGAAATGCTTCATATGTTTTGGTTTTGCGTTGGTATCGCCTATAGAAATGGTTCGTGCTATACTAGGGGTATTTATTTGCAACTAAATACTTAATACAATATTGTAATAAATGTATTAAACACAATTTTGTTCCATTAATGTCGGAACACATTTATAATTATGTATAATATGATTTAGTCCACCTAGAATCCCCACATATGTCATAGTTAGTGGGAAATGAAAGAAATAAACCCCCATATGGTTGAGAGAAAGTTTAGTGGACTGGACCGTCGCCTTAGCAGCATTTGCAGCTGAAGTGGAGGACTTTGTTGAACAGATTCCAGAGTGCCACATACTCAAGTCAAATATAAAGGTAGGATATGGGCATATTTATCCATGGACTGACACAGTAATTGTTGATGGACTGTTGCGCACACTGAATGCCGATAACCTGTATATTGCCAACGCTGTCATAATATTTAATAGTTAGCCTTAAATTTAGCTTGCATAGCTAACGTTAGCTAACGTTATCTCTGTTTCTTCCACGAAGCCTGCTGGCCAAATACATCGCCTTGCCATATCTAGTTAGCAATGAAAGATTATTTTTACTAACGTTAATTTGCCGAGAAATCAATGGGAAACTAGTATCGTTAGAGGTAGTAAAACTTACTCAGTTGAAGTTGCTACATGTAAGCTGATGTTCAGATGTCGGAATTTGACTAACGGTATTACAAATTGCGCCGTTGCCAATGTTAGCTATGTGAATGCTAAACTAATGAGCTAACACAACGTAAACAGACCTGTGGCAAGAGCGGTATCCTAGTGACAATCTGTTTCTTCTCAGAATCTAACGTTCTATCAGATTACCCAGAGTGGGTTAAGGCCTAAGGCCATGGCTAAAGATCCACTGGAAGAAGCAGGCCTTCATTTTGATGAACTTAATAAACTAAGAGTGTTGGAACCGGAGGTGAGCCAGCAGACCACCGAACTCAAGGAGGAATGCAAGGATTTTGTCGACAGTAAGTGCACTTTGGTAATATCAGTAGTAATAGTGGTACTGTTAAACTTAACCTTTGCATTGCATTAAACTTAAGGTTGGGTAGCTAGTAACATGTAATATGGATTACTTAATCAAATTACAAAAAAGTAACAACCATAAGCAGACCAGATTACATTAGGAAAAAAGTGTATTGTGTGTGTGTGTATGTGTATTGCCATACAGGTTCAGGCGTCACTGATGTTTTGAAATAATGAAAGTAATTCACTGGGCCCTCATTTGATTCATAGGCAAAGTCTTAAATCTAACTAAAATGATGTAATAATAAGGCAAAAAATCAATTTGATAATTTAAAACCATGGATAAGACCTTAAACACAAACATTGAGTCTGGTCAATACGCTCACATGTAACATTATGACTATAAGTCATGCACAAGAACGTAATGACAGACTTTGTGCTTGGTTTGCCTTTTAATTTAGAGCCCAGTGAAGAAATTCCCTTTTTCATCCATTTTTAAAGCCATTTGTACTGGGTACCCATTTAGCACTAAGGGACACACAATTCATCTAAAACCAACAGAAAGGGCCATGCTAGATAGATAGATAGATACTTTATTGATCCCTATGGGAAATTCAAGGTCACAGTAGCATACAGACAACATACACATTCACTAACAGCAGAAAAAGTAATTAAAAGTATATAATATAAAAAAACACAACTAAGCAATAAGGACTGTAGAAGATAAAGAATATACTAAAATACAAATTATACTAAATAAAACTTTAATCTAAATCCATTCTAAAAAACAGTATCCACATAGTGGGTGATTAATCAATCAGGTGCGCTTGCAATGACTGAAGCAGGGACTGAGCCTGTGGTCCTCTGTGCATAAGGTAAGGTAAGGTGCTCATTTGTGAATGAGTGTCATGGTGATGGTGCAAATGAGTAAGTCAAACGAGTAAGTCAAACAGTGCTAGAATAAAGTCCATATATCTATGTATAAATAACAATATTAAGAAAGGTATAAGTGTGGTCACAGTTCAGCTGTGGCATGGAGGGAGGGGTTGTGCATATGTGCTAATAAAGCATGCAAACAGTGAGGCAGAAGACAATGGTAAAGTGGCTAGTGGACAGACAGTTCAAGACATGGAGGTGGTGAAGAGGCAGACAGACTATGCGGAGAAATCTATTTCTCCTCTTCCATTAAGTGATGCATTGAACAGTCCTTGTGCAGTTAAATATTTACAAACAGGTATGTGCTGTGTAGCCTACTTTTTTCTTATTTGCACAGCTCTATCTGTATGCCAATTGGTTTATTATATTGGCTTTTAACGGTAGCCTATGTTTTGTATTACCTTTATTGTAAAGCTGTAGGCCTGTGTAGCCAATCAAGTCGACCGAATATTGTTATTTGCACAGCCCTCAGAGCAACTGTATGCCTATTGGTATATGTTATTGTTTACACCTTTTTGCAATGAATGAATATAGTTATAAATATAATTAAAACCGGCTGTGTTGTCATAATTGTTGTGTTGAGTGAAAATATGAAGCACTTCGCTCTTTCTGTTTGAAATATCAATATCGTATCGATATCGTATATCACCAATCAGCCCCAAAAATCGGGATATCAGTTTTGGTCCATATCGCCCAGCCCTAGTTCAATGGCCCTGGGGATGAATGACTTCCTCAGTCTGTCTGTTGTGCAAGGCAGTGAGCGAAGTCTCCAGCTGATCAGGCTCTTCTGCTTAACAATAGTGCTGTGGAGTGGATGACACTCATTGTCCAAGATGTTAATCAGTTTGTTCAGGGTCCTTTTGTCAGATATTGAAGTGATGCACTCCAGTTCAGCTCCCACTACAGAGCCAGCTTTCCTTACCAGCCTGTCAAGTCGCCACGCATCCTTCTTTGTGCTTCCTCCCCAACACACCACTGCATAGAAGAGGACACTGGCAACAACAGACTGGTAGAACATCCTGAGGAGCTTGCTGCACACATTGAAGGAGCGCAGCCTCCTCAGGAAGTACAGCCTGCTCTGCCCTTTCTTGTAGAGTGTGTCAGTGTTGGCTGACCAGTCCAGTTTATTGTCCAGGTGGAGACCCAGGTACTTGTAGGTGCTTACCACCTCGACATTGACCCCATCAATGGAGACTGGTAGCAGAGTGGGCTTAGACCTGCGGAAATCCACCACCATCTCCTTGGTCTTTGAAGTGTTGAGTTTGCACCATTGCACAAAGTCCTCCACCAGGCTCCTATACTCCTCCTCCTGCTCCTACCAGTGACAGCATTACATAGTATAATAGCAGGCATTCTTGATGCACATTGGCGATGTCAGACATGCTGTTCTCTGTATTTTAAGTGTAAGATCAAAATGAGTTTGAAGCTGTTATTTTAAGGTGAAAAAAGAGGTGTTGCTTTCAAGAGAAAAAAAGAATATTTGGGGGAAATTTTGTGGCATTATCTTTTTTTAATTTAAGTTTTAGTCTTTTATTTTGAAGCAATCCAAAAGCATTCAGATTATGTTGCATTATTTTGTAATTCAATGGATTACGTTAGTGGTTAGTTATAAAAACATTACATATGGTCTGTATTCAGTAATGGGTTACATTTCAAAGTAATCTGACCCAACACTGCACTTTATTTTGGAAAACAGAAATTGGACAGTTCCAGAAAACAGTCGGTGGTCTAATAGAATTGGTTGATGAACTTTCCAAGGAGACTGAGACAGAGAAGATGAAGGTAAGGAATAGGTGATGTCAGTCATTTACATATGAGTGCAATGCTGTCTAAACCCCTCTACACATACACATGTCTTGCAGGCTATTGGGGCCAGAAACTTGTTGAAATCTGTGGCTAAGCAGCGAGAGGCCCAGCAGCAGCAACTTCAGGCTCTAATTGCTGAGAAGAAGATGCAGCTTGAGAGGTATACCATTGATTGTTATTACAGTTTTTTTCAATCACTAACAAGCGCTTTCCCATACTTCAGATACTTCTAAACTCTTAACACAGACTCACATCTACAGTACAAAACACAATTGGCCAAATGGATAATCTTCTTCTCAAAAACACATTTAAATATATACTAACTCTTCATTTCAAAATAGAACACATCTTTCTCTGCACACACTAACTTTACCAAAACACTGGAAATCTGACTCAAAATAAAATTATTCTGGCAAAGAATAACACTTGTTTTCACTTCACAAGGTACATGCAGTCAATCAAAGTACATCAGTTTTCAAAATACTGGCTATTGTTGACATTACAACAACTGCATAGACTTTTATGTTTCAGTTTTACAGGTATTTGCATGTAAAACATGCAATCCACCGTTTTTACACTAAATTTATTGGTTGGGAACTGTATGTCCACATGTAATGTTCACATTCAAAAGTATTCCAGTAAAAAGCAAATCGTTTTTTTCCCTTACTGTTTACTACAGGAGGCACAGTAGAAATACTGTTTACAGTATAATAGAACAGGAGCAGTTTTACAGTATTGCTTACAGTGCACAAAATATCCATGAAACACACAAGGGCATTCTGAACAAAAAACAACAAATTATTGTATCTAATCTCTGCGATCTTCAGGATTAGGCCACATGTTTTCCAACATCGCATTGATTACATGATCAATGATAGTGGCACGGATTTCATCATTGACAACTGTTCTTGCAGCCTTTGGAATGCCACCACCACGCATTCTTACACCTCTACCTTGCCCTCTCCTTGGGCCTGCTCTTTTCCCTGGCCCTGCTCCTCTCACGGCATCTCTCACTGCTCCTGCACCTCTCACTGCATCTCTCACTGAACCTGCTCTTCTTCCTAAGCCTCTTGCTCTTACTCTTCCTTGCCCAGACATTAGTGTTTGTCTTTTTCTGTTTCCAAAAACATCCCTCCTCAAAGTCCTCCTTTTACTGTATAAGTGTCAATGTAATAGAAAAAAATAACCCCTGCCACTAAGTCTAAGCCAGACTGGAATCAGCTGTGGTTGGCCCAATTTACCCAACATAAATCAGTTGTGTGTCAATTATTCAATTGTTTGTTTATTATCAGTTGATTGTTGGATGTTGTGTGTTAACATTCGTAAATGCTACAAAAACAATCCATAATTTTGTTGGGAGGTATAGCTTGTCTGTTAAGAAAATGTAAGCATTGTGGAAATGTGTTCACTGACTGCATATCGTGTGAAAACGACATGAAATGTGTGAATGGTATGGCCACAAAAGACCGATGCTGTGCTAATTGTATTTAGAGTTTTGAAAATGTGAGAACTGGTTGGACAAACGCTTGTTAGTGACTGAAAAAAACTGTAATGCATATTTGTTTTTTTACATTTACCTTCAGTAAAGACTTGGTATAAATTCTAAACATTTCACTACTATTTTCACCTTCCTGTTCTAGGTACCGGATTGAATATGAGGCATTGTGTAAAGTTGAAGCGGAACAGAATGAGTTCATAGACCAGTTTATTCTGCAGAAGTGACCAGACCATGGAGGTTCTATGGATTCCAGGGTTCCACTTTAATTTTGTCTTTGTTTTGTGTTTTATTCTTAATTTGTGGACGGCAAGCCCAGCGAAACTTGAATACCAAGAGGCCTCAGACAGAAAAGTATTCAGTTCTGTCTTATCTACAGCTAGTAGATCAGTTATCAAAACTTACACATTAGAAATCTCAACTCCCCTTCTCCCCATGTTATCAAACATTGAGTGCTTGAGCATAGCAGGGATTCCACTAGTGACATATTTGCCCCATTATGTATCAGAGAGGCAAATATAAATCTTATAATAAATACTATTTATATATAGAGGAATTTATTTATACTATTTATACTGAGGGGTTATGATGTAAAGCGCACATTGTTTTTTACCACTGAGGAAAATAATACAAACTACAGTATTTGCATGTTGCTGTTAATAATTTTTTGAAATTCAAAACCTTTATGGAATACAGTTTTCCTCATTATAATGTGTACTTTCTAATCCCCAATGTAAGAGATTCCATTATAACTCCAGTACATTTCATCATACTGTTTGTTTTACTCATGGGACCACACCAAAAACATTGCTCTCAGGAGGGACATTTAAAGTTCAGGAAAGTTTACAAACATTCAAATTTGCAACCATTTTTTGCTTTTGTTTATTGCATAAATAGTAATTGTACAAAAATTACAAATCCCCTCTGTCTTATGTGTAATGACATGTAGACACATTTCACATTATAGTGAAATATACTTGAATAAATCTTTTGCAGATTCATGTTTTCATTGTCTTTCTCTTGAACAGTTTTGATTGTGCAGTGGTCGGAAGCAATTCTGAAGCCTAATCTGAGTGAATTGTAAACCTGCAAAGTCAATTGTGTTATGATACTGCCATCTATTCACTACCTGTACGGTGTCTCACTAGCTACACCTGAGCTGTTATAGATCCCACAATTATAAATAGATCATGCTCTAAACCAATTTTGTATCGTTGTAAGTAATACATCACAAATTCACATGTGTCACACACAGGAAGTTATGACATGACGTCTATTTTACTTTCTTAGACTTCGATTTGGACCTTCCTCCCTGAGAGGCCCCTGTATATGTAGAGCTGAAGAGCATCGTTAATAGCAACATAACAGGGACTATGAGGTATGGCGCGTAAATGGACATTAGAGTGAGCCGCTCCCGCATGGTCTGAGGCCCAGGATAGGGGGTCTGAGGGAACTGATGGAAGAAGACGTAACTCAGGATGGGGATTAAGGTTGTGGCCACATGCGTCGAGTACACAATTGCTGGGGTCCTGATCCACTTGCAGCCTCCTGTGAATGAGAGAAGATGCTATACTCCACTATACTGTAATAGAGAGACACATTCAAGATAAACAAAAATAAACACTACGAAATATACTCGTATAGAGTACGTCTTGGTTACATGAGGAAATAATTTAGGATGAACAGAAAAATTACGAACTTAATATCGTAAATGTACCACTAGGTGGCAGCCTGTAAATGCAAATCGGAGCCCAGTTTCATCTAATTTCCCAGCCCAAAAGTCACTGCAACGACTTAAAACCGGTTGACAACGTTTCTGATATATTTCATTATTTCAAGTATTACTAACCTTTCCAAAATGCATATGCAGCAACAGGGAAGAAAGGCAGTTGTACAAGAGCCTCGCAGAATATAAAGGATTTAAACCACACAGGAGGGTCCAGCATCATTGGATCTTTGTATTCAGCGGCGTACCATCGCATTAATTGTTTAACCTGCAAAATACGTTGTTACAGATATAGCCTAACTTTTTTTGTCAAGCGACAAAACAAATCACATGAAACCGTAAGACGTAAAGATGTAGGCCTAGGCTAATATCCATTGAGAATAAACTTACCGTTTGAGGGAACACATGCTCCGGTAGTAAGGCTTGGAAATCGATGAATAAAGTTATTGGAATGTGGGAGGCAAAATACAAAAAATAAATTATCTCTAATATGCGAATAACCATTTTGACTGGAGAAGGGTTTGGAAATCTCAGACAAGGCTACACCAAAGACAATACATGTAAAATAGGCTGTAATATTCTTCCTGGTCAAATGAAAAAGGGCGGTGATCATTCACTGTATAGCGTGGCTTTGCCTTCATTCAATTGGCTTTTTCTCTCAGTTGATTTGAACAGGGGCGTTGCGGACGCGGCTCATTGGCTGTTTTCAGCTGTGAGTACAGCCCCTACTCTGGCCAACAGGCAAAATGTAGTCTACTTGTTGGCAGTTCATGTAAATGTTGGTCGGGTTCGGGTAGTTACAGAGTAGCCTATTTCCTCCCCATTTGTATCAGGCACTTTACAGGACGTACATTACATTTACAGGAGTTAAAGAACTACAAAAGAAAGAATAGGCCTATTCGTCCCATAAAAAATAATTTATTAAAACAGCAGACAGTTAAGGCTCAGCCTCGAGGACAGTCAGTCCTAAAGATCATAGTACACAGAGATAGTCTAACCCAGATGAATAGGCTACAGATAGTGGAGTGACACTGACCCCAAGTGACAAGACAGTAAAAACACCTGACAGCAAATATAAATATATATATATATATGATACATATTGTATTTTCTTTAATACACAGTGAAGTGTGAAAAACCCTTTACACAGACGTTCCTTTCTGTCAGCAATTCTGAACAATGAGCCCAAAAGAGTACAATTTCCCCTGCACCAATATCAACAACAACAAAACGTTTGCCCTGACCGATGAGGCCCACACATCGTCTGACAAAGAGAGGAGTCAGGCCTCTATGGCTGAACCAACATCCACGTAGTCCTGCATGTTGAAAAGAAAGGGGAAAAAAGTTGGTATTTTATCAATGGCAGTGGACAGCATATAATGAAAGGGAATATAAAGGCACCCACTGAATCGTTTTCCAGCACGTTCTCTAAGGTTCTAACAATATCAGTGAAGGATGGCCTTGATGTGTAAGGTTCCTGCCAACAGTCTTTCATTATTTGTTGTCTGTGTGGAAAATTAGAAGTAGACTGTGTTAGATCCCATCAGTACTATGCATAGATTTGGCGGTCAACATGTGAGTGAAAAAACCAAAAATAATCTTTATTTCAGATGATTATCTCAAATGAACACACCACATTTCACTGTTCTAGATCTATCAAGTTAATGTGTTTTTCTTATACTCACATCTCTGGCCTACAACTGTCTGGACCAACGTTTCTGTGTCCAGCACAGATGTGATACACCACCTCCTCAGACGTCTCCAGGTTCGGATACGGCAGGGTTCCTGAGGCAGTTAACACTGTCATTCCAGTGGTCACCAAAGCCAAATGTACAGAGATCATCATTGTGAAAGGATGAAATATACATAGAGCTTACCAAATGACTGCATCTCCCAAAGCACAATGCCATATGCCCAGACGTCTCCTTTGAAGCTGTAGTAGTTGTTCCTGAAATACTCAGGTGGGTACCAGCGCAAAGGCACACGCTCCTGTTTCAATGCATTGCAAAACAAATTGACATTATTTTTTTGTTGTGTGTGTGTGTGTGTGTGAATGATCACTGTGGTTCATGCTTCACACGTCTATTCAGAACACTTTGGGTTTGCTTGCTTGGTGTGAAATCATGGGTTGTCACTTTGCATTGGTAATGTAATGTTTATTTGTCATTATAAGTCACTTTGGACAAAAGTGCCTGCTAAGAACTAGAAGCATAAACTATAATCTCATTTATATCTACCCTGTAAAGAAAATGACATTTATACTGCCAGTTCCATCCTCTGTTTGACTTTGCTTTCTCACTGTGCCTTAATATTTGCTACAAATTATATTATGTTGAACATGGCTGAAAGTGGCAAACAATGACCATGTGACTCATATTTTCAGTGTCTTGCTAACAGAACACGGTGAGATATGAAAGGAGCGATCGCTTCAACAAGTAGGCTACTGTATGTTCCATTGACATAGTTTGTGTATTATTTACTGCAAAAATATAATTGTGACATGGAACAATTAAAACGGTTTTACTAGTCATTCTACTTAAAAAGGTACAACTCATATGAGAAAGTCTGTTAAGTGCCTTAGGCTAGACAGTATACTATAGTTTCTGCTCCATTGAGTTAGAGAGAGATCTTGAAAAATCATTTGATGAAACATGAGCCACACCTCAACATGCGCGTACATTTTGTTCAGTGCACATATACACAGTCCATGAAATGAAATACTGTGTATTTGAATAATAATAATAAAAAAAACAATTATAAACACACCACTGTTTCAGATCCAGCAGCTCCAATTTAATAAGTGTGCCATATAAACTGTAGGCACTGTGTAATGTGTGGACATGGCTGACCTTTCGCTGTTTCTTGTGGGTGCTGCGTCGGCTCCTCATGCGTGTCAGGTCCCTGGACAGACCAAACTCGGCCACCTTCACTTCCCAGGGGAACCGGCTCACCATGATATTCCGTAAGGCAAGGTCACAGTGCACTATCTGCATCACACAGTGAAAAGGTGATGGGTCTCTCTTTTTTCTCTCCTTCTTTCTCTCTTTCTTTCTTTCTTTCTTTCTTTCTTTCTTTTCTTTCTTTACTGAAAACATTGTAGAAGCTCTCTACTTTGTGCTTTAACTTGTCGCAGCTTGTAAAATACACCAATTATGCTTTCATTTTGTTTAATTATTTATGAACAGTGAGCAACGGATTGTACACTTGATCACTTTTGTTTTTTCGAGCAGGGTCTTGGTGTACACCTTTGCAGAATCACTTCACCAAGGACAAAGCAGCAAGTGATGTTTTGTGAAAATGTGTTGTAAACCTGGTTACCATTTTGGAGCGCACATGCTCCATTGCCAGGGCTATGTGGTAAGAAGAGATGGTGAAGAGATTTTGCAGCTCAGGGTCTGAGGCCAGCTTATCTCGTTGTGTCTGCAGGAAATTACGCAGCGTCCCATAGCTCACAAACTCCATGATCAGCATATAGGGTTCTGAAAGAACAGAGGAGCGCACGTTTGAATTAAGTCAAAGTTTCAAGAACTTGTAAAAAACGTCACTCATTTGTATATGGTTAAGGGGAAGTCATACCCTCCACGCTGTTCCATTCCAACAGCTGCAGGACGTTTTTGTGGTAAAGCAGCTTTCTCATGATAGACGCCTCCACTTCAACCTGTTTGGGGCTGACCCCTGTGGAAACAGTCCAAAAGTGCCTGCGTCATGTCTACAATACTGAACCACACAAATCATTAAATATTATTAAATGTTAAATATTAATTTCCAACACAAATAAGCCTTATCAAGATTATATAATTAAGCAATATGACAAGAGTGGGTGTGGTGTTGGTAAAGGATATCACCACGGCTGTAATTTGGCCGTAGGTAAGAGGCCGGAGGCCAAGTGTTGCATTTGAATGAATTGGCCAAAAATAGAATAAACGTAGACAGTAAAACAATAGATGTACAATACGTTTCCCTTTCTTCCATTCTGTTGTTGTCCAATAGTGTGTCTTTGTATCTTATACACCATTGAGTATAGTATGCTGTTATATAACCTATACATACAGTATAACCTTTCTATCTTTTAGGTAATGAGAAAATACCTTCTTTGGAGATTTTGCAGGTGATCATTGAATGGCCTTTGCACGTGCCACGGGTCATTTTAGCTTTATAGAAGACGCCCTCTTTCCCAGCCTTGATGAGCTGAAGCAGGTTCAGGTCCATCCTTGTAATGTTGGGAACCTGGGGATAAATGGATCAACTTTTTAATTACATGAAGATGGTGATGAATGATCATTTGAGAGAGGGGTTTTCTGAATGTTGGTGATATGGCTTAGTGTACCTGTAATTTTCCATCTATTAACCAAGGTTTATACATTGAATTTGTACATTTTCTTCCGCTATGAGGTTAATACATAGGGGTATGCTATACATGGCAATACATTTATTTTCTTCATACTTCATTCACTGATCTGATCTGAATAATTCTTCTGTTGGGCACTGCAATTAAAACACAGGTGCGAACAGTTTTGGCTTTTTTAATCGGCATAAAACATCACTGTGTGGTTTATACTGTACACATTGCGACTAATACACAGGAAATTATTGTGGCAGCTTCGGGTAGTCCCCAGTATGTGACTAACAGTGATTTGTTTTAAGTACAACACTAACAAAACATGGACAGCTATGTTATCATAAAGTAATTTGGCTGTGCAGTATAGACAACTCCATCAGTCAACTTTTCTAAAGCTGTGAAGAATATGAAGTTTTAGGTACCCTTCTGTTTTTTAGATTACCATCTAGTAACTGCTAGCAACTTCTCTCTTTTAGGCCACACCAAACACCTGGTATCTTCTTTTTAAATGCACTGAGGATAAACCTTTGAAAACCCTTGACAACTTACTGGGAAGTGACTACATTATACCTTTTCTAGGTAAATACTTGGGTAACACAGTACTTTGCCTTAAGTGGAATAAGGCCTATGGCATTAATGCTTTTGTTTAATTGATCATTTCTTTTTTTTATTTTTGTTGTCTAGGAGAAGAAAATGGTAAACAGTATCTAAGCAATGGCTGTAAGGCTTATTTCACATGGTTGCAGTCATAGGCATTTCATGTGAGCACAATGAACCAAGTGTTAATGTTGTGTTTTTTGTGTTTTGAGAAATTAAAAAAAGAAACACATACACAAACACTATATACTGTATACATACAGTGTGTGTGTCTCTCTCTCTCTCTCTCTCTCACACACACACACACACACACACACACACACACAAACAAACAAAACAAAACACACACACACACACACACACAAACAAACAAACAAACAAACAAAACACACACCCACACACACACCTCCTTGTGCAAATGAATGTAGAACGTGAAACTAGGACACTTAAAGAGTGCAGATGTCCACCAAAGGCCAAATGCGGTATCTCAACACATGAGCAAAGGTGAAACTAAATTCATGGATCCAGTCCAAAATGAATAAGTTCCTGTGATTTCATAACAATCAGACCAGATTTTTTGCTCAATCCTGCTTATAGAAAAAAACAGACAGATAAATAATACTACACCAAACAAATACCGGTAACCACCTTGGAGGAGGTAATACACTGATTTAACACTGGCTTGTAAATAATAATAATTTTGTTGTATGAAATAAGATTCGACAGTAATACGTGAAAATAATATTTTGTAATAGTATTTTGCACAAGGGTATATATATTATATTTATATATGTATACCGTCTCAAACTCCATTATTATTTCCCTTATAACACGGAATCCATGTGAAAATATTTATTGCAATAGATACATTATTATAGTTTTACAATTTATTTGTGACTATACTTAAGAAAAAAAGCATAGCGTTCAGATGATCTGATGAACTGGCCTTGCATACCAATCAGGCCCTACATTTAACATAACGCTCCATCAACATTTCAACTAACATTTAACTCGTTCACATTTAGTCACTATTTAGACCAACTCATAAGCACATAGGGGACTAATTCCCATGTAATCAGATTATACCTTTTCAGTAATTCTGTGGATTACACTTTTAATCACAGATTGAGTCATGTACCAAATAATATACCTACAACAAGCAGCTGGCAGTTTCACTGTAATGTATACACACCTCTTTTTTTCTGTGTATATTAAATGAACTCAGTGTACTTCACTGACATACTTCTCTCACGGTTGGATGGAGAGGTGTCTACCTGTGGCGGAGGCCTCCACGGGAGCCTGGAGTTTCGCCATGTTTTACCCCTCTGCAGTGGGCCCTGGGTGTCCCTGGGGTCTACCATGCCAGGCAGGGGCTGAGGCACACTAGGTTGCAGGGGTGAGGAGTCTGCTGTTGCTGGGGGAACATTCATCAGCGGACGGCCAAGTCCTCGACGCAAGTCCTCAATGGTCTTCCTTAAAGAGTGAAATCTGACAAAAACAAAAAGAAAGAAAATCCCAATAAAAAGTAAAAAAATGAATGAAAGTGAACATGTTTATTTTGTTGTGGCATTCTAGTGGGTTTCCTGCATAAGGAAAGTGTTAATTAATGGGATTCCTGAATACACATACAGTTCTTTATTTCTTTTTAAGCACAGAGCATTTTGGTTCTGTAGCATATAGCGTAAAGTCTAAGGTGAGATTTGTTGATCTCGATAGTACATTTGTATGTTTTAGAGACCTTCATTTCTCTCGTTTAAAAGAACCTTACTTCTTTATCCAGATGCCTCCCAGCACCAGGATGGCGAGGATGGTGACGACTGAGATGACAATAAGAATGTAGTGTTTAAAGTCCAGGTCAGGGCCTGTGATGGAGCACAGGGGTCAGTAATGTAAATGACGCGCACAAGCTCTGCCCTGTGTCCTCTTCATCTGCGTGCAAAAGTGCACATCAGACGAGGGAATCAGGCCATGTAGAGACCACTTACATGAACAGAAACCACAGCACACACTAACAGCCACCGTGCTGAAAATGACCATCAAGAACAGCACAGGAGACAAACGGATGTATCGTTATGCTAGACACTAATCGGCATGGCATAGACAAATACCAAAAAGGCACTTTAATAAACCTACGCAACCACAGGCTGAATAGACATCAAATTGAACTTACCTGTAGTTGTGTTATTGTAACTTGGAGTCATATCAGCATTCTGTGTGTCGTTTTAAAGGCACAGAAAGGCATTCAATTACATACAGTAAAAGGTTGATGAGTTTATGCCAAAGAACAGCACACAACAATATACAGAGTAGCTGATTTGAAATAAGACACAAGGATGTGAAATGGTGCGTAAACAAAGTCAAAGTTAAAGGTAGTGAACAATACACATTAGTATTACATTCCTGAAATTTTTCCTTGCGGCGGCGGCGTGTCTGTGATGTTCTGCATAGGCCTTTGTGTAATCTTTCCTTCGTCGGTTAACACCCAACTGGTAGTCTTTAGTGTATACTAAAGTCAACATTATTCCACTTGAATACGTTTTTTTACTCACCTCTAATCATCTCTTTAGCAGGAGTACATAGCTTGATGGTCCATGCATGGTTGTTATCTTACAAAATTACACTAGATTTGAAACGTCAGTCATTTCTTATCCAGAATTATACTGTTAGTACAACTCCAAGCACCTCGGTGAGAATATCACATCCCTGCGACAAAACACTGCCAACAGACAGACAGAAAGGAAGTGTGTGATTGAAAGAGGGAGAAACACTGAAAAATGAAGCGTGAAACCTGTGGCTGTGTAGAAGTCACTAGTGGAGCTTGGAGACTGGGTGTTGCTTTTTTGTTAAGGGGAGACCCACTTCCTGCTAGAGGCATGCTGTGGCTTCAATTGTCAGCACTTGCAAGGCCGTAACAGATGCACCATCTCAAGAGTCCACCCTCTGCATTCCCCAAACAGGACGTGGCTTTGCATGTAAACAACAGACAACCCGTGCAAAGCACTGGCCAAGTCGCACGGGCTAATGAGCACACACAGGTGCACAGAAGACGGACATACACTAAATGTCATTTGAAGGTCTTCCTTTCAGTGTTGAGTCGCTGCACTTTTGCTTCGCGGTAGCAACCTTTTGTCTGGGTTGCAAGGTGGGCTTGTGAAATGGGAGGGCTGTGGTTTTTCTAGTTGCCTTTTCAAGGCCTCATTCAGAAAGATGTATCTTCCTCTTCTGCATGCAAACTTGCAAAAGCGGGGGTAGTGTTTTTATAGAACATGACACAGACAACTCCAGTGTGATTCTGATTGCTTCTGCTGTATTTAATTGGTCTTGGATAATTGTTACAGATCAACAGCTTCACCTCATATACAACTACAGATACAGTTTTTACAGTTCATAGTCAAATACATATTTTTTTATAGATTTATTTACAAAACACTTTTATGTACATTTTTTAAATGTCAGTGCAATGTCATTTGTATTCTTCAAAAAAACACTTTATAAAATAAAATGCATTAAATTAATAGCAAAGCTCTGCCAACCCATCAAACTTAATCTATTAAAAAAATCAAGACAAAAAATAAAACAGGACAAAGACATACATTTCAGTAGTAGATTGCACTACCAGTCAACTGATCAGACTTCTGCCAGAAAGCTGTTAATAATTTATCCCTGTTTTTAAAATGATGCATGTGTGCTCGAGTGTAAATGAAGGTAAAAATCTGTCTGTGCAGTGTGTTTTTAAATTTAGGAGCAACTAAACGGTAAGTGTCCTGTCTAGCTAGGTCTAGTGACATCATAATAACCTTTCTTCGTGGCCAGGCCTGAGAATGAATGTGTGGAAACCCCTTTCCTATGAAAGCTGTGGACAGGCCGAGGGACTTCCTAGGTGCTCCCTTTAAATTGTGTGCTGATTTGAAATACTGGACAACCATTTCTCGCTCTCCGAACAGTTGGACATGGATACAAAAAAAAATGTGCCATAACATGACCATCAATAAGTTACAGTACTGCGGTTATGGTTCATTTCAAACATTGTATTTTGAGACAGGGCTGCAAGCGTATTTTTTTTTCATGACAGGCTTAGCACTTTCATCTGACTTTGAAACCCCTACAAGTAGGCCTACAGCAGCAAAAACACTTCAGTGTGTGTGTGTGTGTGTTTTTGTGTGGGTGCGTGTATGTGTCTGTGTGTGTGTGTGTGTGTGTGTGTGCGTGTGTGTCAGGGGGGGGGGCACATTGATCTCTACAAGCTCAGTAAGGCTTAATGCCCTCCACTCAGAGGAGATTCATAGAATCATACAACCATCAATATACAGAAAGCAAAACAACAACAATAATAGCAACCACCAAACATTCACTATTCGTTGTTCAACATCTCTCTTCACAGTGGTGATGCAGATTTAAGAGTTTCAAATTAAATGCTACCGCCAATCTCCACGCTTCGGCACAGGTCTCCATCAACCGCGGTCTACAAAAAGAAACTCTGAGGTTTCCTAGAACATCTACCAAATGTCCAGTGAGACCCAGTCTCCTATCTCTGGGCAAGCCATTCCTATCTCTCCAGGCAACTTGTATCAAACTTTGGCTTGACAATACAAAACCTCTTCCATATCTAGCAACAGCAGGTTTGAGTGCATTTGGCTACAGATCTTAGTCAGTGGCATCAAAGAGACTTCCGCGAAGAAGGGAGGGGAAAACGGATCAAGCGTTGACATTCTATTAAGCGGAGATGAGATGACCAAGCTATACATAGTAGTGAAATGGCAGAGCAGACTGATATGTGTTTACTTCGGTCCTTGCAGCGAAAAAACAAACAAACAAACAAACAAACAAAAAAAAGAAGTCCTTGCTAACAAACAAACAAACTGTGCTTAAAAAAGTACATAAATAAAAATAGATTACTCTAATAATCAATATTCCAAAATAAACAAAAATAGCAATAAATTAAACATAACATTATGTTGTTTCATTGAGATGTATTCCATGTGGCACCTATCCTCATGCTGTACTAGATTCAAACTGAAGTTATAACCACAATAACCACAAATCAATTCTCCTCAGGAGTCAATATGGTTCATCTGAGCACAAAATGAGGAATTGGCAGTTAAAGAGTCTGAAAACTATGACTGTAATTCATCTTCATTCATCATGATTTGGGGAGCTTAATGGTCCCATGGGCCCCAGGAGAAAAAGAAAGAGTCTTCAGAAATGTGACTGATTTTCTACGGTGGGTATGACACGCTGATCATTTTTCTTATTACAATTTGCTTCATAAAGAAATAATGAAAAGAAAACTGAGGTAGTGAGGTATGACATCTGATAAAAAGCAAACCTTTGGAAAATGTTTTGGTTTGGCCAATGACTGAATGAGATACTCTTTTTCTGTTAGTTTTACAGATATTCAAATACTGATTGTGTGCTTGTCATGGCGGGCCGTGGCAGCCTACAGCACAGACAGCAGGCTTCTTCTAAAGAGACACGTCAGTTCAGGCCTGTAAGTGTGTCATGCTTCCTTCCCCACAACCATACATATAGATGCGTGTACATCTATGTGTATGGTGTCACACACATTCTTTTGGAGGGGGAGTGGGCTATATGGTGAGTAGTACAGTGAGCTCATGTTGGTCCATTTCGTGCTAAAAATGGGGTGCTTTTGTTCACTTGGCAACAATAAAAAATAATATTGTTCTTTCATTTCCTCTCTCATTCATTCAGTCAGTCAGACACACTGCAAAGTCGCACACCTAAGTAAGCTGTAAGTTACCTCTATCCAACATGGTGGTCAGCAATGAAGAAAAACTCAGCTTGTGATTCTTTAAAAGAAGGAGACCCTTTGTGCTTGACACTCGGACAACTTGCCAGCGGCCCCTCTCCTCGCCAGCCTTGCACCTCGCCTATGCGTGCGTCTCACGCGTAAAGTGCTTCTGTGGAAGAACGTGACATCACTGAATGACGCAGTACTTCTTGTAGTCCGACTCAAAGTCCTCGTCCATGCTTGTGGTGTCGGCCATCTTTTTGCCATCAGTCTTTGGCAGAAACTGCGAGTAGTCCACTCCCTGCTGCTCGTAGAAGAGGATGTAGGCAGAGTCTGTGTCAATCTCCCCAGAGTGCACCTCCTACAGGTCAAACCATAGAACTGTAAGTCTCAAAGCTAAAAAAACTAATCATGTCAGTGATCAAACAGTTGAACGCTCTTTTTTTATTTATTAATGTTGTGTTTAATTTGTGCTTTAACATATGCTGGGCTCATACCTTGCAGCTGCTGTCGTTGTAACAGTACCATTTCTCATTGGGGTTTTTGGCGTAAGTCACATAGTGGCCCCCTCCCATGATACCTGAATGGCACTAAAATAAACAAATGACACGTATGCTTATGGTTTTGAATATATAATGAACTTGTGAAAGTAGCAGATAATCAGCACCACCTCAACTGTGAAAAAAATGTATACAGAGAGAGAGAGAGAGAGAGAGAGAGAGAGAGAGAGTTTGTTTGTTTGTTTAATTTAAGGCCATTTCCGCAACTAAGGCTATTTAATGGCCAGAGCATTGTGTGTTATAGAAACTTAAATATGTTTCTTAAAATCTTTGCTAATAAGATATTCTAAAACCTTCAAAGGTGGGACCTTACTAAAAACATCAGCTATAGAATTTTGATGATAAAATTGTTGTCTTTTGGTTGAGAGAGAGAGAGAGTTGGGAGGGATGGGTGAGAGTTTAACCCCCAAGTGTGTGTAACACTTACGGAGATTGCATACAAATTGTATACAGGCTGCAGGCAGATTTGGTCTCTTTGGTGAAGAGCGGTCTCCACTTCTGCGTTGGTCTCTGCGTGGCCGTTGGTGTTGCCGTGGCCGCCGTCCGTCCCCAGCCCGTTCATCACGACCCCGTCGTTCTCGCTTCCGGAAGCCTCTTCCGACCAGGAGTCCAGCGTCCCTTCCTCCTGGCCCGCCGCTGCCGTCGTCACGGCGTCCGGCCCCAGGGGCACGAAGGCCTCCACCTCCGTCACGGAGCTGGCATCTGGCTCGGGCCCGCTCTCCTTGACGCTGCCGCTGGTGGCGCTGCCCGCGCTTCCGCTGGTCACGTTCAGGCTGCTGCTGTCCAGGTTCTCCTTGCTGGTGGAGAGCCGGTGGCGGCTGCCCAGCTGGGGCAAGCGCAGGCGGCCCTGCTTACGCCCGCCGCCACTGCCGCCGGTCTTGGGGCTCCCCGCAGGGCTGGAGCCCTTCAGCGGGCTGCCCGACCGACGAGCCAGCGCTGGGGACGCTACGGGAACAAGAATAGGAGCTCATGATGACGAGAACTACTCTAAGGGAGCTTTCTCACTGCCTGTGTAACTCCAACTGCCAACTTTTACTTCCCTCATAACTAAATATTCAACATGAGAACAAAGTCCCGCGTTAATGCTCGGGGCACGCAACACATTTGTTAGATCTTGGGAAGAAATATTGACGGGAAAGAAGTGGGATTGTGAAAATACACTGGAGCATTCATGCAATCGAAGGGCGTGTTGATGAAATCAGGAGCTTTTTTTTTTGTGCACATTTTCCACATCAAGCAGTCATAAGCAGAGGTGGAAAACTCCAGCTTTGAAAAGTAAGCTCTAATTTAAATCTGCTGGTTTTAGTGAATGGTTGGAACAAATGCGTGGTAGGACTTCTACTCTCTGAAGCTCGAGTTTTCCCACCTCTGGCAGTCATAAGGTCATGGAGATCTGATGGAGTGGAGTGTGTGAGACAGACCTTTGGGTGTGCTGGACAGGCTGCTGACTGTGCTGGAGGAGACTGAGGAGATGCTGCAGATGGTACCACTGGCTGCCGAGGAGGGCGCGTCGCCTCCAGCCCCCGCCACCACCCTCAGGGCCTCCTCCCGCAGGCTTCTCTCCAGGTCGCGCGGGGCCAGGAAGGCGCTGGGGTCGAAGCCCTCCCTGGGGAACTTCACGATCTTCTGGGACTTGATCCAGCGAGCATTAACGAACTGGAACCGTTTCAAATGTACTATCTGTAAATCAAGAACAATAAAAAGAATTCATAAAGATATTTTACAGTACAAGGACATTAATCATTGATTCTGTACTCATAATTCTTAGTAGAACAAAAGAGTTCAGTCAGCAATATGCGCCAATGAAAATTAGCACCAAGATATGAACCCTGAAGGCAGCATCTGGGTAGCTTCACAATCAGGGAAAACTCTTTGTTTCACAAAGGGAAAAAAATATCAGTATAAGGTAAATATTAGTATACAATATTTGCAGCATTTATACATTTTCATTTTTAAGTGTTTATTATGTCAAGTGATTAGCCTGATTGTGAAAAAACTGCCCATCTATCAAATTAAATAGTGTGCTCCAAAATACACTGCTAAATGAGTACTGACTGTTACAACATGCAACCATTAAAAGTATCTATCTGACTGCATGTCCAAACAGTTTCAACATGGAGTCTGACCAGGACTGGGGGCAGCCTCCAGAGGTCCAGCTTCTTGGTGGCCAGCCGGTGGGTCTTGCACTTGGAGCAGTAGTAGAGCTCGTCCTCGCCCAGCTCCTCCTCGCTGGTGAAGGCCCGCAGACAGCTGTCCAGGCTGATGGGCTCGGCCTGGGCCCTCCGACTCTGCTCCACGCTGGAGTGCTCCTCCACTATCTACTCCGGGGATGGGGAGAGAGAGAGAGAGAGAGAGAGAGAGAGAGAGAGAGAGAGAGAGAGAGAGAGAGAGAGAGAGAGAGAGAGAGAGAGAGAGAGAGAGAGAGAGAGAGAGAGAGAGCAGAGGGAGCGCGCAGAGGGAGTAAGAGAGATAAGGAGAGGGGGAAAGAGAGGGAAAGTGGGAGAGAGAGAGAGAGAGAGAGAGAGAGAGGAGAGAGAGAGAGAGAGGAGAGAGAGAGAGAGAGAGAGAGAGAGAGAGAGAGAGAGAGAGAGAGAGAGAGAGAGAGAGAGAGAGAGAGAGAGAGAGAGAGAGAGAGAGAGAGAGAGAGAGAGAGAGAGAGAGAGAGAGAGAGAGAGAGAGAGAGAGAGAGGAGAGAGAGAGAGAGAGAGAGAGGAGAGAGAGAGAGAGAGAGAGAGAGAGAGAGAGGAGAGAGAGAGAGAGAGAGAGGAGAGAGAGAGAGAGAGAGAGAGAGAGAGAGAGAGAGAGAGAGAGAGAGAGAGAGAGAGAGGAGAGAGAGAGAGAGAGAGAGAGAGAGAGAGAGGAGAGAGAGAGAGAGAGAGAGAGAGAGAGAGAGAGAGAGGAGAGAGAGAGAGAGAGGAGAGAGAGAGAGAGAGAGAGAGAGAGAGAGAGAGAGAGAGAGAGGAGAGAGAGAGAGAGAGAGAGAGAGAGAGAGAGACCTTTATTCATAAGGATTTATTCTGGTCATTGTAAGTGCTACACACACATATTACATATTGTTTTTTTCAGGAGAGTCTAGGCTATCCTATCCAGATAATTTCATGTATTAATACTAGCATTGATTTTATTTAGATTTTAATATAAAAATAAATATATAATTAAAATATAAAAAGTGTATTATAAAAATTCTTATATTTCGACATGTATCTCACCACAGCAAGCTCACAGCTCTACATGCATGTCATGTGTGTGTAGGGCAGACTGTTCTGAATCGGGCAATATAATTGCCATGTTGGAGGGATACTCTGGGGCTGAGCAATTTACAGAAATATGTGCTGTGTGATTTACGGAAATAAATGCCATTTTTTATTTAGTGATGAAAAATGACCTTTCTGCGCTCCATATCTGTGACACGAACTGATCTGACCTGACTTGACCCGAGGTTGCGTGTTAGACTGCGTGCCTATGTGTATGTAGTCATAATAATTCTCAACTTTTTACTGCATTGCCATGAACAAAGTAAAGGCAAAAAAGGTGTTTATTTGTTGAACAAATTGGGATGCAATGTGAGCCTTGAATTGGATGCCATGCAGGAATTTGCTAGGATCTCAAAACCGGAATATGAACATGCTTTGCCATAGAGAAACACATGATAGCGTTGGATTATAAACATGCTTTGCCACAAGAACAGACAAAAACGTGGGGTAAGTCCACCTATATGAAGTTATTATTTTGCTGTCACTTCGTCTGTTTTATAACCCAGAAGGATGTACTTGGTATCAAATGATAGCCTCCTCTTTCATCTGACATGCGTGGCATATCTATGCGATCATCGGTCCTTGAAAGTAATTCAAACGAGAGTAATGGGTGTGCAGCGTTGGTTTGTGGACATGACGTTATTATTTTGCAGTCACTTCGTCTGTTTTTATAAGCCAGAAGGATCAATAAACATGGTACCAATGGATAGCCCTGTGCCCCCTCTTTCATCTGATATGCTTGCCATATCGATGCGATCACGGGTTTGCGAGTAATTCAAACGAGAGTAATGGGTGTGCAGGTGAACGCAGAGAAGTATAGACTGTAAATATGATGCAATTTGATTTAATTTTATGATTTTTTTTCCATGTTCATACTTGATCGTACAGACAAGTGTGTAGTCTCGTTGGAAAGCCCCACTTCTGCTCTGTCATGCAATAAAGGTTTAATTTCGCTGCAATGAACAGTTCCGGAGCAATGTAACAGAGAAGAAAGGGTGTGTTTTTTTGACGCACTTTGCGTCAATCGGGTTCTAAGGGTTAAAGAAACCGATTGTAAGCAGCAGAGGTATTCTTGAAAGGTGGCTGTTAGCAAAAGCCAAAGGAGAGCCCAGGCAGGGCAAATCACTGATCGCTCATTTGATGACATCATTTCCCAGTGATGGGTGGAGAAATCAATGCACGACTGTGTCACTCGAGGCCAAGGTGACCGGGGGCAGTTAGAGGGGCAGCAGTGCCAGTGCTTGACAGCAGTGTGGAAAGACTCCATGCTGACCTTTGCCGAAGCTTTTGATAACGACAGAAGAAATTAGCTCAAGACCTTGACCTTCAGCTTATCAGTGTTACCTCTAAGGTGTATTTTTCCGAGAACTTAGGTTCATACGTAGAAGATTCATGAAAACCGCAAATGCACTCACGTACACACAAACACTTGTAAAACCTTCCGACACACACACACACACAAACATATAGGCCACACACACAAACAAATACTCAACCCAATCTCTTTTTCATACACAGACTCTCAAACACTCAACCATCTATTCACACACACACACACACACACACACACACACACACACACACACACACACACACACACACACACACACACACACACACACAGGAGGTGTGATTTGTGAGGTGCATTTGCAGCATGCCCTGCAGTACAGCAAGGTGGTGTTGCTCTCTCACCCTCTCCTGGGAGGTCTGGTAGCGCAGGTGCAAGGCGGTGGGGTCCCAGTCCACGGCGATGTAGGCGTTCCCCAGGGAGGCCCTGTCCTCGCAGCAGTCCACCATGCAGCCTCGGCAGAACCTGAGACACAGACACACACACACACACACACACACACACACACACACACACACACACACACACACACAAAGAGACAGCTTTCATTAGTCATATCCTACCCTGCATTAGGGCAGCTCGCCAATGCGGGCAATGAACTGCATATTGCAGAGCACAGCACAGTGTGATGGATGCCCTTACCTGTACCAGGGGCACCAGGCACAGGAGTTGCCATCCTTCTGCACCACGCGCAGGGTGAAGGGGTACTGGTAGCCCATGCTGTCATCACTGAGAAAATGACAGAGCAATCGTTCATCCTCTTGAAATGTCAAAGTCTTTAATGCAGTGTTGGACACATGACACGCACCATCGCTCCACAAGACTGATGCACTCAACTGCATATGACTATATCAATGACATGACCATGACACTGTCACGGTCATTACAAATGACAGGGCTTGCTCTTCATCTAATATTACTAAAGGTAGTAGATCAAACACTGAAACATGACTTGGTCATTTCTGATGAATCTTATTTAAATGTGATGAACCTCTCGCCGCATATTGTATTATGGTCCATATAATAAGGGTCCAGTTCTTGGTCCTATGAGTAGAGTTGTGGTGGTGGTAGTGGTGGGGAGTTGTGGGCTCTTACCAGTCCTGTGCGTGGTTGCTGGCCTCCTGTGGGGGCAGTGGGCTGGCCAGCCGGGAGACCTGGATCCACACGGCGTCGTACAGGTCCTTCTTGCTGGTGTGCACCGTGCAGGGCACGATCAGCGGCATGCCGAACAGACTGGGCCGGTTCTTCTGAGAGGACAGGAAGTACAACTCCGTCCGCATCTGGAGGGGGAGGACACACACACATATACACAAATACTGCTGAGTCACACTTCAGTGCGCTGCTGCTGAGTCACGTTTCAGGTGGGCTGCCACCATTCATTTTCCTTTTGGCCCTGGCCAGAGACTGCAGAGTTGGAGGCAAGACTGGAGTTATGGTTATGGTATTTAGCAGACACTTTTGTCCAAAGCGACATACAAATAACAACAATACAATAGTTACATTTAACAGTAAACAATTAACAAGTGGTAAGACTACATTAATGTCAATTCAATCAATAGCCTAATGAAAATAAATAAATACTATAAGTTGTAGGACTAGATCTCATTTTAGCTTTTCTTCAGATCACAGAATGGATATACTCTATGGAAAGCAGATTATTCAGTTGACCCCAGGGACCAGCTTCAAAGTATGGACACAGAGTCCAAGGGTAAAAATCCTGCTACTTTTGAACATGTTTTATCATTAGAGGTTTTGAGAGAACAACGAACAGAGATTTTCAAGTTAAGATTTTCAAGTTAAATTGTGTAAATTGTCCAATATATGGACCTATACATTCCAAAAGTACACATATTAAATGACAGATTCCACTTCAGTTTCTGGATTCAAGTTCAGCGAGTTCTATATGACGTCATCCCTCTGTCTACGTGTATTCCTTTTAGCTCTGTTCCTAATCCTGAGCTTACATTGCTGTATATCCCCCCCACAGCTAACACCTTGGCTACAGCGAAAACCCTTCATAACCTTTACCCCTCTCAAAGTATTTCCCACAATGCCTTGCTCGCGGCTCACCATCTTCCTGTGCATAGCGATGATGTAACCAATGAAGGGGCTGTCCTGGACTGGCACGGCGTGTCCATTGGGAATGCCATTGGCAAGGGGTTTCTCCGGGGAGCATGGCACCACCGTGCTTGGTATTCCGTTGGGGATCAGGCTGGGTTTCCCAATGTGACCGTTGGCTGCTGTCCCATTGGCCGTGGGTGTGCTTTCTGCAAAGAGGTACCCATGGACACAGATCACACACACACACACACACACACACACACACACTTTAGTGACTGAGCTATTGAAAGGGAAGACAACTATAAGATATGAATGGACAGAGACACATCACTACGACTGCTCTCACCTGATTGTGTTGGGGAGGTGACAGAGGTAGGTGATCCCGGTACCGGGATCTCAAATGCACAGAGGAAGCCGTTCACAGACAAGCGCACCTTCTGATTGTCCTGTGGAAAGTTCTGCACCAAAAACACAAACGAGCATAAAATGGTTATACATAAAAATGTCTACACCAATCCAAAGAAAGACTTCAGCAGTTTTATTTGGCTGTATTACATTCACTACTCAGCACTTTTAAGAGGTCTTGGTTAGTCCAAGCTCTGTGCTAGCATACTGATATGCTCTAATCATATCCCTGCACCATACGCATACACAAAGACAGGAGTACCAGTCTACACCTCTAGAGGGAGCTCTGCCTACCCTGATGTTGGAGTTGTGGACCTCGGCCAGCAGGATCTGTTCTGGCTTGAGTCCGCACAGCTCGCTCAGCTGCTTCTTCAGGCCCGTGTACTTCTCGTCCATGTTGAGACGCAGGCCGTATCGCACGGGCGTCGAGCCGTCCAGCTTGATCGCTGTGCAGCAGCAGCAGAAATAAAAACGAGAACACCACGGTGAGTCTGTGTTCACGTCCAACACGTGAAAGGGAACTGGACTCCGTGTTCCCCTTTTTAAGGATCTAGAAACATCCTATTTTTATACACATCACGAGAAATTATTGTTTTTGTGTATTGTTATTTCTTGTCATAAAACAACAATACATGAGGCATGTTCATGCTTTGACAGTACACATCACCTTCAATAAAATACCTGGCCAATCTAGCCATTGTGTTTCACAAACATTCATCTCATTGATTGCTCAAAATGTCCATGTCATTATCAGATTATCAATGTCCATTTCCCAAAAAACACTATACAGGAGAGTTGATACAGTTTTTAGTGATGTGCAAGTATCAGCATGTTGACCGATGATCCTCACCTGTGATCTCTAAGTGCATGGAGCTGTCCATAGGCAAAGGTAGGGACAGGAAGTTGAAGGGATCGAATCGGGCGCTGATGTGGCCGCACGTCTTACACTTGACCTGGGACTTGAGCTGACCATGGAACAAGTCCACCACGATGGAGCGGTTCCTCCTCAGATGGTTATCCCACGCCTGTGTGAGCACGACAGCGTCAGAACATCCCTGCGGAGCATGAATCCTGCTCTGGCTAAACCAAGCGGCTTCACCTTATTGTCTCTCAGGAGGATGGGGATTTCACTGCCTGATGGATGGCATCTCGCTGCCTCATTTCCCCCTTCATTTCATTACCAGTAGGACATCAATATCTTTCTAAGTAGCCTGGCACAGATTTTCCCTGAGACCCAGCAATCATGCTATTAACCCCACTCTCTGTGCTTACATGATTTGCACCAAAAGCCTGACATGGCCAAATGCATTGTGGGTATACTACCAGGGCTTAAAGAAATCAGTTAGAGTTATTAGAAAATGTTCAAAGTCATAGATCATTATCGATTTTCTAATCTTTTTCAAAGTATATTTTTGGGCTTTTTGCCTTTACTCAGATAGGACAGGACAGCCCCCCCATTTTAAATCTGAAACAGCTCGGGCCACGCTTTAGTTTCAGATACAGTGCCTGAGAACTTTAAACCCTGCACTGCTTATCTCTGCGACGGCAAGATGCATTGTGGGATACTACACCACTGACCTCTGTGGCCACCTCGCAGTCGGGCCGCATGTCGCTGTCCTTGAGCTCCACGTAGGGCTTCTCGTGGACGCGGTTCAGGTCCTCGTGGAGGCCGTCCAGCAGGAAGGCCAGCAGCTCTTGGGAGTCCTGCTGTTGAAAGCCGTTGAATCGTGGAGCGTACTTAGCTATCGTCCACTAGATAAACAAAGGGCGAGAGGGGGAAAAAGACAAATGTTTGGTGATTAAATACACTAATCCTAGAAAGAGAAAGAGAGAAAGAGAGAGAGAGAGAGAGAGAGAGAGAGAGAGAGAGAGAGAGAGAGAGAGAGAGAGAGAGAGAGAGAGAGAGAGAGAGAGAGAGAGGTACAGAAAGGCTTTGACATTTAAAAAAAGAATCAGACTTTCATTTATCAAGTGTAACCTTTCCATATCAGTGATGCAGGATGACCAATTAGATCTTACCCAAATCTTCACCTACGCAAACTGTCACCAAAGCTCCATATCACATTTTTTTTTAAAAAGCTGGAAGATTGTTTATTAGCTTGTAAAAAGCATGATCCACTGCAATGCTCATTTTATTTTACCAAACTTAAATAGGCAAACAACATTCACATACAATTCATCTATCGTAGACCTACGAGACTTAAAAACAGCTAAAATAGCTTTCCTGTCAAAAATGAGATAGAGATAAAGATAGAGATAGAGATAGAGGTGTTAAGAGTTTAACTTCTTTACCCTGAGCTTTAGGGGCGCCACATTCTTCTGTGTTCCACTCCACAGCTCCTGCACCAAATCCCCATAGCACTTGGCCATGTGACCGCGCATTCCAATGGGATTGGTCCTGTGCAGACAGAGCACAGCACAGCAGTCAGACTCAGATCTGCTGAGCACACCACTCTGCTCTTTCATATGGGAATAGGCCACTTCTCTCCTCTTTTTGTGTATTCAACTCTTCTCCATAATCACTTCCCATTAATCAAATGACAACTCAATGAAAAAACAAAATATTTTGTAAGAGGAAGCACTAATGTACAGTACTGTGCAAAGGTTTTGGGCATTGAGGTATTTTAGGCTGTTTTTTCTGCAATAATGCATCTATATTTTTAGATGTTCAGACATTATTTTGTATGCACTCTGTATGTTACTGATGGATGCATGGAGCTCTTCAGGTCATTTTGATGCATGCTCACTAAACAGAACTACTTCAGACATACCTAAATCTGAGGTCACAGGGACACTGTACAGCACTCATTTCAACACCTGACCTTCTACTTATAGTTGTACTTTTAGTTATAGTTATAGTTTTTTTTTACATATATGTAATAGAATGCACACAGCTTATATCAGGGGGCTGGTGAAAGCTGGATTGATGCTTGACCTCTGACCTGTTGAGCTCGTAGAGGTGCCTCCCTGAGATGAAGTAGTCCGTGAGGGGCTTGGTGTTGCTCACACACTGGATGCTGGAGTTCATGAAGCATGTGTTGCCCAGGTTACTCAGGCCCGTGGCACCCTTCTCTGTGGGGACTGAAGGAGTGAGACGAAGAGGAAGATGAGCAGGAGGAAAAAGAGGAAGTGGAAGATGAGGATGAGGCTCTTCACTAAAGGCTTGTCTAACGGGCAGCTGCGATTTGCTTTACGGTAAAAGAAGGAAAGAAAATGCTGCCTATACGCATATGACCACCAGAGTGCTTACCTAGAACACACACACACACCTTGTGGAAATTACACAATCCACACATTGAAGATCAATTTGTTGATTTATGGCATCGATATGTTAGCAGTACGTGCTGCCACTGTTCAGGGAGTCTGAGAGTCGCTGAACTTTCACAGATCACAGTTTACACACATTGGCGTCAGCGTGTTGTGTGTGCCAACACTGCCGTGATTTCACAATTTTTACAACCTGGGGGTGTTACTGAACTACGGGGCATTCAAGGTCACATCCGCTTTCTAATTGCTGAACTCCTAAGAACACTACTCACTCAGAACAAGCTGACCCAGCTGAATGACCCATTATCTAATAGTTATTAATTCTACAAATTGTGCTAAAGGAACAGTTAGGCATTAGCATACCTTCTGCTTTCATCAGGTCAGTTTTACATGGTGCAGGAAAAGGACAAGCATTTTAGAGGTTAGCCTTTTGGTCAAATGATCAAGAGAGCAGAGATTTGCTGTTACAATGATAGGCCTACTTCCTGCAGTGTTGAAATATCACAGGGGCATTACCTTTGTGACGGTCGATTTTACTGCTGTTGGCAATGAACGACATTTCCTCAGGCCAGCTCATATCTTTGTTTCGAACTGGAAGGAAAGAGATTATATTTCTTTTAACAGTTCATTCCTCAGCACTCCCATTATACTTTCCCTTAACAAAAAACATAATCATTCATTCTTGTTTTATGCTAGATTTGACGTATTATCTCCTGAGCTCCACAAGCCTCCGTTTGCTGGAGATAAAATGTTAATTAATCCACATGACGGAGATAAAAGGAGTGATGGGCAAACCTTCAATTACTAAGTGCTGCTCGTCCTGGAATCTTCAGACTCTCTAGTGTGTGATCCTCGTCGTCCAAGAGGGTGAGGTAATTCTGTTTTGCACACATGAAAAATGCATTCGGCCGTTTAGTCTCCCCTCATCAGAGTCAGACTTTCATGCCGGGTGGAATTTCATTTGGGCTTTATGACCCCCAATGCCCCCAATTTACACAGTGACAGATCTGTCTCTTATCAAACCGTCCTTTAAGGGCTTGTAAAGAACCGACAAAAGGGTACCTAATAAGCCATAGGGCTTTGCGCTTTTAGGTTTTGTCATTTTAATTAAAATGCCTTGGATTCAATTCCACAAGTTATACATATGAAACACATATTATAATCGAATGCCATACATATGCTAATCTTTGTCAAAATCAATCTGTATATCAATCAATAATGGAAACCAGGTCAATCAGTTAGTTCTACACTCTGTGAGTGTCCAGTCAGTTGCTCTGTCCAGGCAGCAGAAGGACCGCACCTCGCTGTTGTACAGCCAGAGTCGCATGTCCTCGTCCTTGATGCGCAGCCGCTGAGACAGGTACTCGTGGATGTCCTTGATGGTGCCCATCCGGCTGAAGCAGCCTGTGTAGGCCAGCACCCGCTTCAGGGGGGCATTAGGGGACGGCACGTTACCTGCAGGGAGGAACCCGGGGGGGGGAGGGAGGGAGGGAGGGAGGGAGAGAGGGAGGGCAGCAGGAAGAGCCAAACATTTGTCATGTTCCTTTAGGAAAGAAGTCGATGGAACAGACTGCACGTAGAGGAGTTTTTCTACGCATGCTGAGACAAAGGGCTTGCCAATGGATTGGGATGAACAAACCCACTGAAAATCACTTACTCATAGACTAAAACTATATATAATCTAGGACAGTATTTAAAAAAAAATATATTTTTCACATTTGAATCACAAAAAAAGCACAGCAGAAAAATCAGGATATTGTTTGCATTTTTCCAAAGCTGAGGATTAGTTGTAAGGTAGCAGCAAGAAAGGGCAAAAGGTAAGAATGAATCAACTCGGTGGGGAGGATGATTGGAACACAAATGATCAATATTAGTCACCGGAAGAACACCAGCTGGCTATGCTTGATTGGGCTACAGACACAAATGAGAGCGAAGGAGGAGAGTCACCCCACACTGCTGTTGTGCCTCTACTCTGCTCTGAGAAGTAAGGACCACCCTGAGCTGGCATCCTTTCAGTGCACCTCTATCAATTCTGATGACAGTGTAGCAAACAGAGAGGAGAGGAGAGGAGGGAGGGAGGGAGAGAACAGAGATTAACAGAGGAAAAAGAAAGAGAGGGGAAAGAGTGAGCAGAAGAGTGAGAGAGAGAACAGATAAACAGGGGAAAAAGAGAGAAAGAAAGAGTGAACAGAAGAGAGACAAAGAGAGATGTGGAAGAAACAGGGGGAAAAGAGAGGAAGAGATAGCACAGGGAACTGAGCGCCCTTCCTACAATGTCTCAGGGCCCCCAGGCATTCAGATAGCTCCTAAAATCAGATTAATTCTGGACCTCTAATGCTGTCTACCCACATACACACCATACACAGTGGGCCCAGAACAGCACTATTCAATTTAGCTGGAGCGACCCAGATCTCTCTCTCCCTCTCTCTCTCTCTCTGCCCCCCCCCCTTCTCCCTCTCTTGTTTACCACACTGCATGTGACCTAAAAGCTCAGATGTCAACTTTAAAGTGATGGTTGCAGAGATGACAGCTGCTGGATGTCGGTCAGGCACTCATGTGGACAGCAATGGACGGCCGGGATCACATTTACGGTTGTGCATTTTTAATCAACCCATTTGGTGGGGGGGGGGGGGGGGGGGATGGGCGGGTTAGGTGGGGGCACTGGTCAGAGCTCCAGGGCGACTTGCTCAGCAGGTCCAGTCAGGAGCAGTTTTAGATGATTAGGAGCACTGGGGTTTTTCAGAGAAGGAGAGGAGCAGGAGGAAGACGAGGTGGAGGAGGACGAAGATGAGGAGGTGGGCAGGGCCTCCTTCTTGCTGCAGGCTTACGTTACCTCGGGGTATGTGTTCGGGGAACATGCGCAGGCTGGTCATACCCATGTTCACCCAGATGTTGGACTGGGGGGTGCGCGTGGCCGGCTGCTGCCGCAGGAAGAGCAGGTAACGGGGGAAGAGCTCCAGCTCCGGATGGCCCGTCTTGGTGTGCTGGATGACCTGTGGGGGGGGACGCAGGAGTGAGCACCATGACAGAGTCAAGCACATGCTCTGCTTTTGGTTTGTCGTCAGTCTCTGAATAAGCTTCAAAATGTTCAGGTGCGATTTTTACTGCTGCGACTTATGACTCAGCCTCTGATCCAAGGTGATTGGATTTCTCAACAGGATAACACACAGTAACTTTCATATCAGGACATGAATGTAAACAGATACTGTCCATCAGTATCAGAGATCATTAACACTTCATAATTACAATCACATAATGATGCCTCATGAAAAAAAAAAGGCTCAAGATCAAGAGTCACGACAGCTATGCATCAGCGCTGCTGTTTTGAGTGAAAGACTGTGATTGTTTGCTAACTGTTAGTATGTAATCTCTAGCTAGTATGCATGCATGAGAGTGTATGAAGACCTTTATACAAAACTAATCTGATTCTATAAACAACCCAGTCTAATCAGGCCAAAGCCAAAAGCGGTCTGAAAGGTTGATATAAGGCCTATCGGCAGGAGCATAACACATCACTAAACCACAGGGCTAAATGTAGCTCACTAAAGCTCCAATTAGTTCTAACCATTAGGGCAATGGCACACAACTGATGGCCTACTAAGCTTCCCAACACCACTGATCTTCATGTTATTGTGCTTTGGTAATGTATTTGACCAAATGGGTTCTTTAATTAAACATTTAATGACTACTTTAGGCTCAGACAGGTCTGAGGTGGGGTTTTGGTGTGTATGTGTGTGCGTGTTTGTGTGTCGACGTACCGGTCGTGGCAGGCTGAGGTTGGCACCGTACCAGTGGTAGAGCGCTCTCCACACAGGCTCTGGAACGGTCTCAAAGTCCCGGCCCACGGTCAGCGGCGGGGACCTTTTGAGCCGCCCACCCTCCATGGTGAGTGTTGGAGCCTGTTGGGAGGGAGACGAGGGCAGGGAGAGGTGGACAGAGGACAGACAGACAGAGAAGGACAGAAATAGTGAGAGAGAGAGAGAAAGAGAGAGAAAAAGACAGCCTTCAATTAATTTATTTTCAATTCAATGCAATTTTATTTAGAAAGCTTCAAACAACTCATCCGGAGGTGCCTGTGCGCGTTGTGTTGGAGAAAGCGAGGGAGGAGGTAGAGAGCAGAGAGTGAGAGGAGGGGGGACACTTTGGCCTTCTCAGATGTCCGAGATAAGGCCTCATCTAATGCACCGGCCGGTCTGGCTCTGTGGAGATAACTGACAAGAGCAACACACCGGCTGGGAGGGGCAGAGGAAGAGAGAAGGAGAGAGGGAGGGAGGGAGAGAGAGGGAGGGAGGGAGAGAGAGAGGTAGATAGAGGGGGGTGGTGGTGTGGTATAAGTTTGGAAGTGTCTGGTGCAAATCAGAGTTGGCCCTGAGACTGCATGACATCTCCCTGACAGGACCAAAATAACCCAGCACTGTTGTGCTGTTCCACTGGGTCAAAGCTGCCGCTGAGCCTGACTCTTGACTCTGAATAAGACGTGAGCTCCTCATTCAGAGTCAGACGAGCTTTACTGCATGTCTGCCTGTAGCTGCGCTATTCTTCTTGTGAACACCTCATCCTATAAGCAGTCTTGCATATCTTTAAAGGGGCTTAAAAAGTTCTCACACAACAGCTATGGCACCAATTGTGACAGCCCTCTAAGTAAAAGTGCTACTCTGCTGATGTGCTTTGTGATGGCAATTATGCTGACGCACACGCACACACACACGCACACACGCACACACACACACACACACACACACACACACACACACACACACACACACACACCTACCTTCATGGGCTCGGTGAGGACTAGCGGCTGGTTGTCGATGGCCCCGGGTCTCTGTGAGGTGAGGTTTGTGGGCAGGTGTCCGTTGGCACTGGAGAAGCACTGGTTGTTGTTGTCCGAGGCGTTGTGCTGACGTGCGAAGCACAGGTCCGTGGCCGACGAGCTCATGTGCTGGGATGAGACCTGAGAAGGAAGTGACATCAGACAGCCGTGATGACCATGGCAGCGCATAGATGAGGGAACGTACAACTATTTCACACACTCCAAATAGTGATGACACCAGTCATTTTCTGATTTTTTTTTTCCCTGACGAAACCAGATGAAAGAAGAGACTTATGACTAAGCCCTGACGACTTAATACTGCCTTTCCCACTGTCGTGGTAAATAAGGGAAAAAAAGACTCAGACACATGAATATCCCAAAATACTTCCAGACACTTCTTATCCCCCCAAATTCCACAAATACTTGCACTGCACACATTGCACAAAACCCCTGCAGTGAAATCCTGTGGGGGAACGTTAATCTCTGGGGCATGTATGGTTTGAATCTGGACAAAGCATGTCTGCTAATGGCATCCACTCAAACACAAAGCTGAGGTCTTTAATCGAGACACACAACCCTCTAGGCCTCTAACCCTCCACCGCCCACTCACTAGTGTTGGGGCTCTCGGCGGCCTCGGACGCGCTGGAGATGTTGTCAGACGACTTTTCCTCCGAGGAGCTGGACGAGCGGGTGACCCCGCCGCCGTTGCTGTAGCCCGCCCGCGAGGTGGCCGTGGAGGCGGGCTCCGCGCTGGCGCACGACTGGGGGCTCCTCCTGCCCGCGCCCACGATGGACGGCTGCTCCACCACAATGGCCCTGTTGTCCTGAGAGAGAACAAAAAAAATGCATGAAATGAAAGGAGCTTCCCACATATTCACACAAGACCAACACAGAAATGCATTCCCATGATGATTAACGTCATAGTAACTGAAGCCATGTTCAAACCTAGAATACCAGAGAGTGAGTGAGAGAGAGAGAGAGAGAGAGAGAGAGAGAGAAACAATATCTCCTCCATGCTAGTTTAAAATTCAGCAACTGAATGGATGTTTAGTCCGTCCCTAAATATATTGAAACACAGAGAGAGAGAGAGAGAGAGAGAGAGAGAGAGAGAGAGAGAGAGAGAGCACAATTTCTCCATCATACTAAATCACCGCCTACACTCCTCTCTCTTGCCCTTACTGACTCACATATTTGACGTAGTCTTTCCACTGCTGCCACCACTGCATGGAGATGAGGAACCAGTTCTGTCCCGCCTGCAGCCCATGCCTGCTCTCCCTCTCCAGCCAGCCCCTGGACAGAGCACATCACACACCCACGTCAGCCCTGGCACGCTCACCAGCACAATCACATTACATGGCTACCAGGCTGCCCGGTCAGCCTACTTGGATGTCAGGAGGACTCTTGTTCATTTCAGGGACAAAGGGATTTAGGCCGAATGACCACTATGGCTTCTGAGAACAAATGATTCCATTGCATGAACGTTCACAGACGTAAAACTGACATACTGGTACATCTGCAGTGTTTTCACATTGTGTTACTGGTCAGATTTTCATGTCAGAGGTTTGGACTAGACAACGATAGTGACGGGGCTGTTGAGAGTTGAACCCTCGATGGATTGATGAATGGAAAAGATCGGAGATGTAGAGATTGAGAGGGAGCGTGAGAGGACAGCGTACCTGATGATCTGGCCCTCCTCCTCAGGAGCGGCTGGTCTCAGACCCAGCACTATGTGACACACCTGTGGGTTTCATGACAAGGACAGGAATGTGAAGATCAAGATCAAACGTGTGCAAAATCACTTATTATCTGACAATAACATCAACGCTACAGGTGATGAAAGAAAATGCGAAAGGATTACCATTTTATTATTACTTACAACTGGTATTATTTATGATTTATATAAACTGTGCATTCATCTGTAAACAGCCTTGTGTGAAGGTTATCAGACCTGAAACAGCAGGTTGAGGAACTCATTGGCAAGGGCGCTTTTCACACTCCAGATCTGGTAGTCCTCCAGGGTCAAGTGGCCCATCTGCAAGAGCACAGCAATGGAGAACGTCAGTGAAAAGACAAACTACAAGAGTTGGTGGCACAACCGACTTCACACTGTCTGAGGATTAATCAAGTAAAATTCCTAAACAATTTCTAGAACATAGAAATGATAAAAGTATGAATCAAGATGTTTTTTTGACGGCAATCACCTTGGTGGTGTCGTGCATCTTCAGAATCCCCTCGACTATGTCCGACACATTGGCGAGCAGTTCCTGGGAAGATGAGAAGGAGGGGAGCAGATGAAACCACAACCAGTCAATAAAAACTAAATGAGCCTGCCGTACTGACAGTTAAGTTGTTCTAGGCAGGCTTCATAAAAGAAGATTATTTCCTCATCATCGTGTACACCATCCACTTCAACCCCCAGGGGGAACATCAATTTCGCACACTGCCTTCTGAAGCCAAGCTCGACAGAGAGAAAGAGAGAGAGCGTGAGAGAGAGAGAGAGAGAGAGAGAGAGAGAGAGAGAGAGAGAGAGTGGGATAGAAAGAGCGAGAGAGTGGGTGAGTGTTAGTTTCTGTTGGAAACAGAGAGGCAGAGAGACTGCAGATTTACTTCCACAAGTAATTAGAATCCTAAAAAGCTCAAAAAAGTGCCATTCGAGAGTTCTTGCCAAGTACTGCAGAGGAATAATAATAAAAAAAAAACCTACTTTGAAAATAATGGCATGAGTGTCTGAAATGTTGTGCATAGCTTATGCAACACAGGAAATGGTTTTAGGTTGTTGCTTTAGAAAAAAAGAAAAATAAATAAATAAATAAATAAATAGATAGATAGATAGATAAAATAAAGGAACTGCGTAGTTCAGACAGCTGCACTGCTGACTAATAAATGACTTGGAACACTGTGCTGCTGTGTGAGAGTAATGAGATTTGTCCAGGAGGGCTGTATACCCCCCTCCCCCACTGCCCCCTGCTCGTGCCCCTCCGCCCATGTGCCACTTACAGGCAGGGTGTCCGTGCGGTTGTCCTTCCACACCTCCAGTAGGGCCACCACCATCTCGTGGACCTCTTGTCTGGACAGGACGCCATCGCGGTCCACATCAAACACCTTGAAACAGACTGGGGTTTGCAAGAGAAGGAGAGAGAGAGAGAGAGAGAGAGAGAGAGAGAGAGAGAGAGAGAGAGAGAGAGAGAGAGAGAGAGAGAGAGAGAGACCAAGAGAGAGAAAGAGAAATTATTCAAGATGAGTGAAATAGAGTGTTATATGTTTACTTGACTTGACTTACTCATTCCACTTATTGATTTAAAAGATTGTTGGATTGTGGGAAGTGTTTTTAAGTCATCACTGTGTTTGCCTTTAGATTGTGTTTGCCATAGATCAATTTCTTCTGATTCTGTTTACTTCCTATCAGTATTTTGTCTTGTGTTTTTAAGTGGTATGTGGCTTCGTATACCTTCTACCTGCAGCCTCTCTTGACTAGGGCTCACTTATAAAGGAGACTTCTGTCTCAATGTGATTACCCTGGTTAAACAAAGTGTTAATAATAATCATAATAATAATAATAATAATAATAATAATAATAATAATAATAATAAAGTAAAATAAATAAAAAAACTTGTCAAGTAATTGTCAATGAGAAGATATGGCCAACTGTCTGAAATAAACTAACTATTAACTAAATTAACTAACTTTCTATTCCAGTATCACTCCACTGATTCTAATAATATTACACCATCTGTTATTCAAATGTCACTGACCACACAGCATGTGCGTATCTGCTAAAATGTGATAAATGAGATAAGAAGCCTTGCACGCACACCCACACACACACACAGAGCTAAAGTCTGAGCATTATAAAGGGATGTGGTGCTGCACTAAGCAGCCTTCTCTTCAAACGCATGCCATGCGGGGGTGGTGTGTGTGCGTGTGTGTGTGTGTGTGTGTGTGTGTGGGGGGGCTTACACTTCTGTCTCTCGGCCACAGGCCCTCTACAGCAGGCAGACAGGCCGCACGAGATCTCCTTGAAGTCGATGTGATTGTCCCGGTTCTCATCAAAGGCGTGGAACAGGCCTGCCAGAACAGAGAAGACAAAAGAACCAAAAAAAGAATAATAAAAAAAAAACACGTTGGAGGAAAATGTTAACCTAGAGAATCCAATTATTCCTTGATCGTAATCTTCCAGAGATGAGATTCTGAAATAATGGAAAAAGGTGGAACAAAGCACTGTGTATAAGAAAGTCGAAAACGACTGAGCATGTTTTTCTGGTCCTTGAAAAGTATGTTGTATAAGATTTCCCTTCTTTGTAGAATAACAGCAGTAGAACACTTTTTGCAGTAGAACACTTTTTACCTGCCAATCAGTACATGAACACCCAATGAATTCAGTAAAAAAAAATATGATTGTGATAAAAATGCTCCCCACCCCAATATAAGCTGCCCAACTGTATGTTATGACTGCCTGTTTGTCCGTGGACTGCCAGGACCTATTAATGTGAACATGAGGGAAGTCTGTCCGGAGGGCAGCTTCCCCCCTTTCAAGCCCTGGCCCTATGCATATTTCATTACCTTCACCGAGAGACGCGTGGATGGGAGGTGAGACCAGTGGGACAAAGGTTTCCAAGTCGAAGCGACCCGTCCGCGATTGAGCCTTCAGTAGCCAGTAGCGCTTCTCCAAATCGATGATGTCTGATTCTTCTACTGCAGGGGCAGGAAGGAGAAAGATGGATTGAAAACATGATTACCGACTTCCAGCCTGGCCTCCTTTAGTAGAAAAAAACTGGGCCCCTATGTTTCTGCTAGCCGCAGCAGAGGGCCAAGATGAGTCATTACCAATAACAATGTATGAGTGTGTGTGTGTGTGTGTGTGTGTGTGTGTTTTCCTGCACAACCTTTCACTCCAAAAAGAGAATACTAAGGCATTTCCAGACAGTTAGCAAAATATTTGTTCCATCTTGCTGACATCTTACGGGCTGTTATATAATAGGTTTGAGGGCAGCGGCTCAGCTAGGTGAAACCCTGACTCAACTCTAAATGCCCAGTGAGGAGCACTATATAGAGCATGGAGTGGAGTGGGGAGGTTAAGAAGCCCTTTGGTCGACTACCCTTTCATCACCGTAATCCTCAGATTAGGCCTAATAGGATTGCAAGGCACTGCAACAGTTCCCTCCCAAACATTTGAGTCATAAACGCACAGAGTAAGTGTCAAAACACAGACACAAATCACATGGGTTTCAGTACACAAACAAACAGACCAAAAAACACAAATGAATAAAGATGAGGTCATTTTGTATGAGCCATCTCGGGAGCCTCTGGTGTTAGCTGTATAAAAAGTGTAAGGGCAAATGGCTGGGAGGCTTATTGAGGAGGAGGTGTCCATGTGTTTCAGTGAAAGGTTGAGGGGATTGCCCAGGACTTTCCCACCACTTCACCACTCATGGCCAAGAGCTTCATGTTCAGAGTCTGGACTGACCTTGGTGGAGGTAAAAAACACCTCAGTGATTACACCAGCAAGTGAAATATGTTGGAAATGTGCAAATGTAGATGCTTGCTTCCTTGGGAGGTTTCCTATCACTATATACTATCATATTCTCTCTCTCTGTATTATACTGAAGGACTTAAACCTGAGAGAGAGGGACAAGGGGGCTGGGAGAGTGAAGGAAAAAAAAGATAGGGATAAAAAAAGACAGAGAGGAAGAAGTAGAAGAAAAGGAATCCAAAGGTTCAAAAACTACAGCTGCACTGGCTGACCAGGAAGCACAAAATCAATGATTCAGACTGTTATTTTAGGGATGGTGTTAGAAGTGAGAGTGGGAGTAAGAGGGAGAGAGTAAAGAGAGAGAGAGAGAGAGAGAGAGAGAGAGAGAGAGAGAGAGAGAGAGAGAGAGCAGTTCAGAAATGATATGAGGCCCATGAATAATTGACAAGCACACAGAATAAAGGAGCCGGTTTACATCCTACAAGCAGACACGACACACTTAATGTCCTTAATGCACACTTAAGTATGCCTTCAACTCATCCTCCAACAAATACTTAACCACTTGCCTGTTCTCCCTTTAGCTTTTCCCAATATTAGTGAAACTCCAATAAATGTGTGTTTAATACCATCAGCTGCTAAGGGTAATAGATGACTGCGGTCGGAGAGAACAGGCAATGATTAGCTCAGCGATAAAAGCCAAGCTGGGCAAAATAAGAGCGGTCTTATCTAGTTGGGCATTATTCATGACCGGGTGCAGCGGCGAGTGACCACTGATCTATAAAACTCATTACCTACAGTATGGATCAATGCAAGACCATCGTTCACCGGTTGCCATTCAGAGTGCCCCACACACCACTCGGCGATACGCTAAAGACTTATCTCTTTTCTGGCTGTCTGATGCAGCTTGGTAACACTGCCTCTGGATGGGTCGACGTTCAGCACACGTACCTTGAAGTTATCAAACATGACATCCACCACAGAGCAGGGGGCTCCGCCGCTGCAATCAAGCGATGAGCTTCTGCCCATTCGTTTCTGCTCATCTGTCTCTATCTCTGTCTGCTTGAAAACCTGACAGGCTCAACCATACGTAGACTGCAGCATGCCCACGGCACAACCGAAATAACAGGGCTGTTTCAGAAATCAAAACTCGCCGTGTATCAAAGCCCGGCCATTAACATTCACTTACACTCTGATAGGTTTGGGTGTCTGTAAAATAAAAGTTCTGCTTTTTTTTTTGTTCTTTAAAAAGGTTGACTGGAGGAGAAACAATTTCACAGAAAAAGAAATTCTTAGTTTTCAAGTAGCGTTAAGGGAAAACATACTGTTGTGTGTCAGTCATATGTCACTCTTCTAAGTCATCAAATGACAAAAAGGCTTGTCCAAAAATGTCTAAGCAGTTTCTTTCTTGTCTGATGCAACAAGAGTGGCATGTTCCAGAATTCAGACGTACACAAGATGCAACAGAGCTACACAGATATACTGTGAGTGAGTCTGTCAACTGCAGTTCATGTCAAAGAGATGCCTATACCCACCTAGAGGTGCTACTCTGTCAGAGTGGCAACAGAGGAACCATACCATATTCCACTGTAAACATCAAGGGTCTCGTCGCTAGAAGTGGCGTGTACCATAGTAGACTCCACGCGGTTTTCCGATCAAGGTAGGAAAATCAAAACAAACAAATAAACAAACAAGCCAAAAGGAAAACAAAAACAAGCCCAGCGTTGGGTCACGACTCTATCCCTTCTCCGTATCTGAGGATTTCACCAGCTGTCCCCATAACGCTTCTCCGTCGTAACTACGCCAACATCATCCTGTGTCATACGGACCATGACTCCACAGGTGGTAGGTAAGGAGTCATGGCTAGGCATTTTCTGGAAAGTGCCCAGACTCAGACATGCACAAACACACACACACATCCACACCCCCACATACACCTACTGTACATCCATCCACACACACACACACACACACACACCTTGACAGAGCATGCACACCTCACAACCCCCGGCACGCCCCACAGCCCTCTCTCTCGCTGCGCTAAGAGGATAAGCTGGACCGCGGGCAGCAGATTACACACCCCGTCTCAGGTTCTCTCCCTGATTGGTCTCGAGACGGGATCCTTCCACGTATATGTCCTCGATTGACAAAACAAACCCAGGCTAAATTTACCTGGGCATTTGTGTAAGCAATTGCCTTTTTGTTTTATCTCCTCTTTGGCATATTGTTGGGGCCTTGGCCTTCAAACTAACAATAGGAGGAAAATATGTAGACAGGCACAGGGGAGTGGACAGTAAACATGGGGATGACTGAGCTCAGATCATGGAGATGAACTGTAGTGCCGGTCTGTGCTCTAGAAATGGGGGGTTAGCAAAGATGCTAAACAAGTAGCCGTGGGAATCTCCGAGTGAATCACAATACATGCTATACATGGCTATACATGACCTACGATAAGGATGCCATCATGATACAGCGATTTTGAGATACTCAAAACGTTGCAAGGCGATCATGTCCAAGATGTCAAATGGGAATGAAAGAGAAGAACAGAGCACAACATCCAGAACTGAACCTGTGTAAATCTGACTCAGAGTGTTTAGTTGAATAAACTGAACGTAATAAAGCACATCTAGGGAAAGCAGACGTGCCTGGATTGATGTAGCGAGGTGCAACAATTCCTTTTCCACACGATTTAAATGCAGAGCCATGATGCCTTTGGGGATCCACTGTAGTGGAAGTCCCAGTTTTTGTTTTTTCTTCAGTAACCAGGACTGCATGTCTGAAATGCTGTGAGCAAGTCAGACCTACTTACAGCCAGCGCTTCACACTACTCTTGCAACATGTTACAGCACATTACGCAGGCTGTGCAATTAATACATTCATAAAAAAGACTGAGGACAAGGAATAGAGAAGAGTGATTGATCTCTCTCTCTCTCTCTCTACACAAGAGTGGCCTGGGGTGGGGAGTACGGGTGGGGGGGCCTCTATATATATATATATGTGTGTGTGGTGTGTGTGGCTAAAGTAGAATAGGCAGCGGCTGACAGCTGTGAAGACGTCCCTCCCACCCAGCAGGGATGGCGGGTGAGAGGCGTGGCGTGTGGGGTGCTAAGTGTGGCTGTGTCACTTGTAATTAGCTCATAGCGAGCAGTGCTCCTGCGCACCAGAGTGGTGAAGGTGGTGGTGGGGTGTGGGTGGGGGTTACTGCTAATGCCTTGCGTCTGTCGGGGGGGGGGGGGGGTGCAAGAAGAGTGACTAGAAGGAGCTGCAACCGTCACTCCGTCACTGCACGTGTACAGACATCTGCAACAGCCCATTTGTCTTCATGGCAGGGTGTGTGTGTGTGTGTGTGTGTGTGTGTGTGTGTGTGTGTGTGTGTGTGTGTGTGAGCAGCTGGGCTAGTTTCTGTTCCACGTCACTAATGACTCTTTTCTCGTCTCAGAATAATCACCATTGGCACTCCGGCTGGTGACAGTGACAAAATGGGGGATAAAGTCCTGCAGCATTCACAAAATCAATTTGGTTGGGAGTTGAGACGAGACGCTATTCCTGCATTGGTATGCATGCACCATAAACAGATCAGCAGCCCTCCTTCTCCTCCATCCTACTCACTCTCTCCCTCCATCCCCCTCTCTCTCTCTCTCCACCCCCTCTCTATCCCTCCATCCCTCTCTCTCTCTCTCTCTCTCTGTGTTAATGAGGAAGACTTCTGCATTAACACGTGGGTAATGAGATGAGATGAGAGATCAGACGTCCCGACTGCTGAGCCTCTTGTGGGGTGGGAATTCTGAGGGCAAAAGGGAAGTCTGTGTGTGTGTGTGTGTGTGTGTGTGTGTGTGTGTGTGTGTGTGTGTGGTCAAGATGATTCATGGCTTGGTGAGAAGCAGAGGTGGGTGGTGTACTGTAGCTATTCACAATGTGCTTTCATGCATAAGTATGTAAGTCTATGAGGCAGAAAGAGAGTGTGTGTGTATGTGTGTATGTTTATGTGTGTGTGTGTGTGTGTGAGAATGAGTGTGTGTGAGAGAGACAGAGAGATAGTGTGTGAGTAAACCTACCGTAGCAGCTGACAACATCCAGAACATATTTACACCCTCTCTATGGTGTGTGGGTATGTGTGTGTGTTTGTTTACGAGTGTGTGTTTGTGAACTTTTGTGTATAGTGTGTAGTGTTGCCACTCACAGTGTGTGACCCCGGCCAGGGTCTGGTAGAAGGTGGGTGTGTCGCTGTCGTCGGTCAGGGTGACGCATACGCCTGCGGACAGTAGCCAGCGTGAGAAGGTGAAAGCCTCTTTGTTCTGGAGCAGCCAGTTCCTGAAGCGCTCGTAATGGACTTTCTCTCCCTGGCAGAGGCAGGAACCCAACACAAAAGACAATAAGACCAACCGAGAAAAAGACAAAGAGAGAGAGAGAGGGAGAGAAAGAGAGAGAGAGTGAAAAACATTCATTTGGTATTCATATACTTGGGTGAAATCAATAGCTAAGAGGATTGGGAAATATTTTCTTAATGAGAATTGTAATGTGAAAGGCTGTTTGTGTGTGTGTGTGTGAGTGAGAGAGAGAGAGAGTTGTGTTGTATTGGGAGGGGAGTGCTGGTTGGGGGATGGAGACTTCCTCTGCAGATGTGCTTGAAGGGCCCAGAGCCAGAGGCTCGCTAAAAACCACACAACACACTGCTATTAGGTTTGTGTTGTGTGTGTGTGTGTGTGTGTGTGTGTGTGTGTGTGTGTGTGTGTGTGTGTGTGTGTGTATGCATGCATTCGTGCGTGTGTCTGTGTGTGAGAGAGAGGGTTGCTTCCAGGCTACATGATCCAGTCAAGTGATGCACACCTGGGTGGCTCAACTGATTGCTCATGAGTTCAGTAACCAAAAGAGCATACAGACATATACATAACTATACAAAACGAACATACTGTATACAGGCCACATACTGTGCATATAAATTAAATATAGAAGGTAGAAAAGGCGATGCCTGAAGTTATGGTAGACGAGTCCTGTGTGTAACTCAGCACAGATTATCTCGAATGTATGTCAGAGACAGATCAACAAACTCAAGTTGGTTGCTCCCAGTTAGCGGGTGCGCTATCGCAGGGTTGTATAATTACAGACAGGGTGTCACTGGGTCATGTTTCTCATTGACATTGGACGGCCCAGGCCTGATGCACACACAGTAACTGAGTGCATTTATTGACAATGTCCTGCCATAGCGGAGCAAAGGCCAACGGGAGCTCGGAATTACAAATGGCAAAGCCCCCGCCGGTAATCCTGATATGGGAACTCCATCACCAAATCAGAATAGATTCCCTAGTGTTAATAGAATGCTTCCGTTTCAAGACAAGCATTTTTTTGAGGCTTGCCATGCCGAGGACAAGATCCAAAACATCATCTCAGTAGGGGAAGAAATAAGCTCAGGAAAAAAAGAAAAGGCAATTTTGTATTTTTTTCCCCCCACTGTACTGTTGAGAAACATCAATTCAGCAGAGCAGAGCAGTGCTGATACAGGGAAACTCATTTGAAGTTGGAATATTTTGTGCTTTGAACTTCGCCTCCTCAGCTCGTTTTAAATTCCAGTTCCAGTTTTTGTGGGCTCTAAGGTTTTTTTTCCCTCCGTTAGTCACAAGAAAGTAAATGAGAAATCTAATGAGCACGCAGGCTAATGGGCTTGATCAGGGTGAGGTCGAGAGAGAGGGATGAAGAGTGTCAGGCGAGGGGAGAAGAGGTGACTGCTCAGTGGGTGTCGATCGCAGGGGGGGTGGGGGGGGGGGGGTGGGGAGTCTGACCTCTGCGAAGCACTTCCTGAGCGAAGGCGGGACTTGGCCGTCCACAGCGCGCAGCATGCTCTCCACATCGTCCCGTGTGATGTGGCTGCCCGACTCGCTGGCAAACAGGCTGAAGATGTCTGCAGGAGGGACATGGAGGGAGGGAGAGAGAGAGAGAGAGAGAAACTTACAAGCTTAGCTTACATGCTTCGCAACCTTTTTTTTTTTTTGTACTCATTTTTTATTGTATTTGGTGGGTAACAACATATATGAAAGGCATTGTTACAATACAGATACACAAACTCAAACATACCCCCACCCCCCTCCCCCCCTACCACATGGGATACAACACAACTATCCGTGTAGCACAGTCAGTATAGAACAGTCCACTTAGTTTCTCTCCAGTAAAATGTCTTGAACTCTGGCAATTCCATTGCTCCAAGTTTGTATTGTCCGAGGAGTAGCGCCATTAATCTTGGCAGAAGAAAGTTCAAGAAAAAGAATCTCTAAGAACGTTTTCAGCCAATGCTTATGGGCTAGGTTGTGGGGTGGAACCCAAACTTGAACAATGATCTTTTTGGCTGCTGTTAGACCAGCTAACCAAATTTTTCTAGACCTTTCATTCATGCATTCAAGTTTAGAGTCATCATTGAGAAGGTGTAAAACAGGATCCATAGGAAGCTGAATATCAATGAGATCAGACAATGACTGTAACACCTTATTCCAAAAATCATAAATCTTAGGGCAGTCCCACATTATATGCATAAAAGTCCCCAAAGCATTTTGTGAGCACAAAGTACAAAATGGATGTGGAGCTTGACCGATGAAGTGTCTGACTCTAGTAGTAAGATAAGCTCTATGAGATATCTTAATATGAATAAACTGATGATTAGGATTATGAGGAGCTACATATGTTATCCCAGCTTGCTTCCCAGTCTATTTCTCTACCTCTGAGTGCCATTGAACGATCCCATGCCAATGTACTAGGCTTAGGAGACAAATATGAGAGAAGCCTGGCATACAGAAAAGAGACAACGCTTTTAGGGGCCACGTGTATCCAACTGACTAGAGGATGCTCTTTCATCTCTGAGCCCCATACAACCTTGTGTGCGTTAAGAGCTGACCTAAGTCTGAAGTAAAAGAATAAGGAATGTCTAGGGATATCATAAAGTGAAACCAACTCATTAAAGCTTAGTAAAGAGTGACTACCATTTAAGTCTCCAATGACCCATATACCCTTCTCTGCCAATAAACTTTGAGTGAATGGCTTATTTTGAGACAATATATTGTTATTACGCCAAACAGGAGATGATTTATGCCATTTCGATGTAAACCCCACAAGTTTCTCAACTTTTCCAGGGCTCCAGAGTGCGACCAATTTGGTCGCATATGCGACCTAAATGTTCAAAAGTGCGACTAAAAAAATCGAGAACGACCGGTCGCACCAGCTATTCGAGAGAGGAAAAAGTGTCCCAGAATTGAAACTCTACCTTTGGTTCAATAACAGACACATATTTGGCCAATATCGTGGTTTAAACAAATCACAGATAGTGAAGGGCGGGACTTCCCCTCTGATTGGCCGTGGCCCAGTGCCTGTGTGTAAATTTGAAAATGCGTGTGCTGCAGAGTATAAGTATAAGTATAAGTATATACACTCTTTTGATCCCGTGAGGGAAATTTGGTCTCTGCATTTAACCCAATCCGTGAATTAGTGAAACACAGCACACAGTGAGGTGAAGCACACACTAATCGGGAGTGAGCTGCCTGCAACCACAGCTGGCAGGGGGGGGAGCAGTGAGGGGTTAGGTGCCTTGCTCAAGGGCACTTCAGCCGTGGCCCACTGGTCGGGGCTCGAACCGGCAACCCTCCGGTTACAAGTCCAGAGTGCTAACCAGTAGGCCACGGCTGCCACAAGAGAGAGAGAGAGAGAGAGAGAGAGAGAGGTCAAAAACCCGTCGGATAAACAGAGTGGATGCAGTTGCATTACAGTGTGGTCACATGGGCCGAGATAAATGTCCCCTCTCCCCACTAACTTTCGGCGGCTGGCAGCAGCAAACCGATCAGACGAGCCCGAGATGATGATCAAGTTTATTGTTGCCTACGATAGGCCTAGTGAAACTTCCCTTCACCAAGTTCAGTCTGAAATAATTATTCACCAGAAAAATAGTTTGAACGTAATCCCGACGTACAGGAATGCCACTTGCGCCAAATTTAAAGGAGTCATTGCAGATGAAAAGACGTTTTAAAATTGCGAACAATGCATACAAGGCCTTCCCCAATGACAGAGATACAGATATCGCCAAAAAGGAATGAGTCATGGTGCACCTAAGAAAAAAAGTTAGGCGCACCAGTGCAAAAAGTTAGTCTGGAGCCCTGTTTTCTAAATGTTTGAAGCATGTATGTCAATACTGGGCCATACCTCAATGTACAATGTTTAATGGAGAGACCAGAAAACAGAAAATCCTTAAGTCTAATGGGAGCAATTATGTCTTGCTCTATTATCTGCCATGGTGATATAGAATTTGGATCCAGCCACTGCTTCAGTGGGCGCATGGTAAATGCCCAGTGATAGTATTTAAAGTTAGGAAGTGCCCAGCCTCCTTCTAGCTTGTTATGTTTTAGTGTGGTGTGTTTTATACGTGGTCGTCTCCCATTCCAAATATATTTAGTGAGTAGTGAGTCAACCTTGGACCAGTAATCCTTCAGCGGAGATAGTGGCAGCATAGAGGAGATGAAATTAATGCGTGGTAAAATATTAATTTTCACTACTGCTATGCGAGACGGGACAGATGCAGGGAGAGCAGAACATCTTTTTGTATCCTCAACTTTTCTCAAAATATTGGTGTAGTTCAGTTTAGTTATGGCTGTGACCGATGTTTGAATTAGCACCCCTAGATATTTGACCTCTTTGGTAATTACAATATTAGTAGGTAAAACTAGCTGACTTCTATCTCTGTTGGGCCCCGAGTTGAAGCCCTCCAACTACACACACACACACACACACACACACACACACACACACACACACACACAGCTTATCAGAGCCCCAACAGGCTCTGCGCCTGTCAGTTCCACTAGCCGCAGCTCGCCATCAATCATGTCCTGTCAGCAATCACCCTGACCTGTCAGACACTGCCCCCCCCTCCTCCCCCATACCTGCTCCCGCTCTCATCTCCCTCTCTGCTGCACCTGTCCTCAGGGCTGGAGGGCATCTCTAATGACCTCTGCCTGTTCAGGCTACAGTAGACTTCCTTACCAGAGGGAGGGGTGGTACACACACACACACACACACACACACACACACACATGTATGCACGTGGATACATTTCATTTACATTCAGGATGAACCAGGAGCCACACTGAGCCAAGGCAAGACAACATCTAAAGTGACACTGTGGAACATATATAAAGTCTGCCTGAGTGACACATAGGCAGGCCTGCATGAATAATGAATCCTTTTTGTGAAGATGTGGGCAGACCAGGTTTAGAGTCTACACACGTTTTGAAAGCTTTATTCCAATCTAAAAATACACACATCAGAGGCTTGCCCCAAATAGCAGGGGTGTCGGCGCACCAGCTAGCGCTCTTTGATACCAAACTGTTAATATTGTTAATATGTCGTGAGGAGAAAAAAGCATGAAAGAGAGCAATAGTATGTGTAATAAGACGTGTAATAAGAGGTCGGCTGACTTACATTTGGCTTTCTCCTCATCTCGGCCTCGAGTGAGCAGGACCAGCCCAACGATGAGGTTGTTGAAGTGGAGCCCTTTGGAGGTGCCACCGAATGAGGTGTAGATCACCTGAAACAGAGAGGAGATGCTCGGTGGATTATTTCCCCCCACAAACATGTTGGGAGTGCAGACTGCGATATCTCTCAGAGGCGGGCAGAGTGGCGCTTGTGATGGAAAGACATACATACACAGACCGTCTGTCATCTGTCAGAATATATGGGTAATGTTTAGGTAAAATAGAAAAGTGGTTCACCTTCCACACACACACACACACACACACACACACACAGGCACACACACAGGCACACACACAGGCACACACACAGGCACACACACAGGCACACACACAGGCACACACACAGGCACACACACCAGGAAAAGCACATCCTGTCTGGTAGTGTGTGAGTAGCGATGCCCCTGGGGACAGCCTGACAGTGTCAACATGAAAGGCTCAATTTCTGGCTCTTGCTCGCTGTCGCCTGCGTATTCCACTGTTTTCTCTCTCCACTCTTCCACGCTGGGTGTGTGCCACACTGTGCCGCTATTGATTTTCCCTTGAGACACCCCCCACCACCACACACACACACACACCTCCACCTGCTCGCACATTCATTGTCCCCTTCCTGGTTGGTTGCTTTACACCTGGACTGGCCAGTGAATGAGGTGGAGATGGTGAAGAGAAAGTGAATGGGGCAGGTGTGTGTGTGTGTGTGTGTGTGTGTGTGTGTGTGAGGGGGGGATTGGAGAGCAGCCAGGCCCTAAAAAACAGGCACTGAATCAATAATTCTGTGCAGGGCTTTGCTAAGATTCATCTGAAGTCGTCCGTCTCTCTTCCTCCCTCTCTATTCCTCTCTCAGCCCTCCGCCTACCGATGTCTGAAATCAGAGGCGAAGCCACTTCCACAATCTGTTTTAATGCAACTCAACAGCATCGTCCATCCATACATCAGGGAGGACTGCACTCTCTGGTAGGGGCAGAGGTCATGGCTTGAGGGGGAGAGATGGTAAGTCAATGTGTGTGTGTATGTGTGTGTGTGTGTGTGTTGGGGGTGGGTGGAGTAGTCATAGAGTGTCAGGCTGAGAGAGTGTGGCGTAATTCAAACCGCTCCCCTGCGCATGTCTGCTGGATCTCACAGACTTGCGATCCCATTTCCATATTGGGCCACCGCCATGCCTTCACATGCTTATAAATACCCTCCTCTGAGATGTCTCAAATACAGGATTCGTGTTATTTATGTAAGCATTCTCCATTTACCCATATCTATTTGTGGACACAAAGAGGGCCCAACACAGAGAGGAAGGGGGTATTCACTGTAAATGGGAACAGTGGACGCTGCTAGACTCCACACATTTCACTTTAACACCACCATAAATAATGATAGACTGGGACAGCATCCAGCCCTGCTTCATTTAGTGAGGTGAAGAAGCATGGAACAGATAACTAATAAACCACTAAGTGCTGCAGTGCATCTGTGGCTGCAGCGCTGGGAGAGGAGGGGGGAATACATAAACGAGAATATTCCTATTGGAACCCACTCGTCTGGAATTGCACAGACAGGATGTGATGTCAAAATGCATTGTGCCAGTGCTTAGGGGAGCAAAAAACAAAAGCCCAAGCATGCCCACCACAACAAAACAGGCACACGCCCGTTTAGCCCTCGCTGTGCCTTGAGGTGAATGAGGAGCAGTCAATAGGCTTGCACATTTGTAAACAGTCTTTCTTTTGTATGGGCACCATGGACACCAGACACGTAAACCAAATACCATGAAAACTATACGAAACCCAAAACACGAGTGGCAGTGCGGGGCCCTTGGCTTATAATGTGGGCATAACAACAGTGTACCTTCCACTGCCGTCTGTCTACTGAACAGAAGATCATGGCTCTCATGTCAGTAGAGCAGCTCTGCACCTTCATGGCAAAGTGACTGCACAATAGGCTGCAGATAAATAGGGTACCCCAATTGAATGCAATGATCTGGATATGATACAAGACCAGAAATCAAAAATTATTTTTCTCGATAATAAATGATCTTGCTAAGCAAAAATGTCTGGATGGTTCCTTTTCTTATCTTCTTCAGCATAGGCTGCGGTAGATCATTCTTTGCTAAAGGAACGGAGATAGTGTGATCGCACAGGTCCTTGCAGTGGCCATATTTAAAGACTCATGTCAATAACATCCATGGTCAGATAATGACATGGCCTTGTGTAAAAGCAGTTGGCTGCTCTTAACACCGTGGTTGTCTTTTCCTCTGTCCTTATGAATTCTCCCTCACATCTTTCCTTCACCTCATGCCATTTTCCATTGAGGTCAAAGAAAAGTGGTTAGGACAGGACATATGTTGCATTTCTTTCTGACCACAGCCATATTGTTAAAGAAATCTTAAACATGATGCATGCCACAAAAATGCAATAATGTGCAATAACGCAAAACATTTCTATGCTAAATACATAAAATCCATTTGCACTTCAGCCCGAGCTGAGCCCTTCTGTTCCCTGTGTGATTGCTGATGCAAGAGGCTGACAGTAGTCTGAGAGAGGGAGAAGATAATGGGCTGGCGCAGAGCAGAGGGGGCCATGGGGAATCACTGATCATCTCCTCAGCAGGTCACAAAGCACAGTCTAAGTGATATCTATGCCTCTATTCCCACCCTACTGCTCCGCAACACTCTCCTTGAGAAGTGCAAGAGATGAAGTAACAATTATGTGTGTGAGTGAGTGTGTGTGTTTTTGTGTGTGTGTGTTTGTGTGTGTGTGTGTTGGTGTGTGTGTGTGTGTTGTTGTGTGTGTGTCGGTGTGTGTGCGTGCATAGATGTTTGTGTCGATGTGTGTGTGTTGGTGTGTGTGCGTGCATGAATGTCTAACTGACACTCAGTACAGCTGGCTCAGGAACAGCAGCAGCAGCAACAGCAGCCCACCAGTTCAGTCCAGCTCAGCGGTCCACTAATCACAGTGATTGAGGGCGCCGCTGGGGCTGTGGCCAGCTCCTCCTGTCACGCCCACCGTGATGGACGCGGCTCTGGGTGTCAGGACCTGTCTGTGGCGGGAGGATTAACAGCCAAAGGGCTAATCGCAACCACCACACCTGCTCTTGAGAGGCATGTGTGTGTGTGTGTGTGTGTGTGTGTGTGTGTGTGTGTGTGTGTGTGTGTGTGGTCACACCACACCTAGGTCAGATACATTATTGACCAAGCCTGGCGCGTTTGCCGTTGATGCAGAGTGCTGAATTGAGATGCTCCAGGAAGAGTGACGGGGTTGTGGGGGCTCAAGCCCCTTTTCCCAAGATGAGATGAGACAGGGCACATCACAGGTGACCTGAGAGGCCTTGATCAGAGGGCCTGTGGGGGTTGGCACAAGCCTTGACACTGCCCAGTCTCTTCCTCTGCATTAGGAAAGGCTTGTCTCCTGCAGTCAGTTGTGCGGGATAAAAAAAAAAGCATTACAAACCGCGCATATTGGGACAAAGGCGTTAATAATTCACATAAAAAGTCGGTCACGGCTAAAAAAGGATAAAAATAGGCCGCCGGGTGGAAAAGCCATCTCTCTCCTGGACACCTCTCCCTTTAATTAAGACCCATGCTTCCATTCTGGTGAGTGGCACTTCAATTCGGCCAAGTGTATGTAACTGGGCAACCTGAACATCCCAGACACCTGCCTTGCCAACTAAAATAGGCTCCAGGCCAAGCTCTGAAGAGAGTGCACTTACAGGCAACATTATGGTGTCCACACAGTGTTACTGTGGACAAGTTGTAAGTGCTGAGATTACAGTACATGAATGCAACAACTACGACATAAATACTCAGTCCAGCCATCATTATGACATTAGTCCACTGAGGTGAGCAACAATTTTTGTTTTGGCTATTTGATATAAAAACATTTATATTTAATAAGGTTGTGAAAAAGTAGCCTCAGCCCATTACAGATGCATACACTTGTGAACTTGCTTGTCCAATGGTTATTACATTTTAATTATTACATTATGTAAAGGGATCAATACCCAGAACCACGCATGCTGCATGAAACCGAGAACAAATTTGTGTTACAAAAGCAGTGTCCGCTCTTTGAAGGCCAGAATCACGTGGCGTGGCACTGTTCATCAATAAAAGTCAACAGGGCTATGGGCAAAACACACCACCGGCGAATAAACAAATATGATGTGACCAGAGACTGATGTCACCATGGCAACATTTGACTGAGGCCACTTTGGTGTTCCAGCGAGCACAAAGGACAAACTCATATTCTGTGATAAAGTTCAGATGAGATATGCTTCTGGAAAAGGTCAGAGTGCTGACTAAATAAGTGAGGGTGGTGTGGTGTGTGCGTGAATGTGCGTGAGTGTGGGTGTGTGTGTGTGTGTGCTTTTGTACGTACGTGCTTTGTGTGGTGTGTGTGTGTGTGTGTGTGTGTGTGTGTATGCTGAAGGCCAGGTGGACTGAATCCACTCATCACAGGGACAGGCTCTGGCTGAGTCCCAGACCCCAAACACAGGGAGCCACAGTGTCTGTTTAACGGCACAGGATCTCACCTAAGGGCTACAGCTGTTCTATAATCAGCTGAAAACAAACAAACAAACAACACAAAGCAGAACACACATGAACTAGTAACCACATACACAGAAAGAAAACTGAAAAAAACAAAACAACTGAACAATGGACATTTAACCACAGATTGTGACACTTCCACTGTTACAGTCAGTAGTGATATGTCGATTTTGATTAATGCAAAATGACAATACCATTGATTGGTCCACACTGAAGTGTTTTATCTATGGAGTGTAAAGACTTGAGTTGAGCAGCAATTTACTCTGGTTTAGATCAAATTCAGAATATATGTCCAATGCCAAATGCATCTTATTTTACTTCAATGTCAGTGTGAACCTCACTGTATTACCTTAAATCCAGCTTTAAAATGGTATAAATGTGGCTTAGTTACTCAATGTTTTGATGTTGTGTCACGCATTAAGCAACGCTAACTGTTTGGTTTTGAACATTAAATCGTTATTCTTTTTATTTATTTACTTAAATGATCGGGTAGATGTGTCACATCTTGATTAAAGAAATTAACTATTTCAAACTAATCAAAATTAACTGTTTCGCTATGGAATTGAAATTGCATAGCACAAATTGAAAGTGGCTGAGAAGTAGTCTACACAACACGTCACATATTTTTACTTGATGTGGTTTTTCAACCTGGAAATCAGGAAGTAACTTGATCTATCTATTGTGGTGTAATGTTCCTCATTACTGTACAGACGAACGCTATCTCCACAACACAACATATCTAATGGGTTTCCATTCACTGGTTTCAAAACACAATCTATCAGGCAAGGTATGTCCTCTTTCAACCACACAGGTTGCAATAGACCCAGAGGGCAACACAAATAAAAATCAACCTTTTTATTTACGAGCCAACCTGGTTTGTCGGGAGATGGAGTTTTTATTATCATCCTTCTGAGTAGCATCGTTAACGATGCCACTTCCCCTCACAACACAAAACAAACTGGTACTCAGGCGACTCAGGCGAAGGGGATTGGCAAACAGCCACAGTTCCGGGTACCATGGAGACAAGGAGACATTTCCCGCTGCTTAATGGGTTCCACTTTTATTCATGAAGGAGCCAAAGAATTAAGCCTTACCAACGAAGAACGCTACATTCCAGAGGCATCTAGTTTCATTTGCATGAGCCAAGCAAAAGTCATGAGGACCATTGCAGCAGAGCCAAGGGAAAATTAGAAGAACATTCTGGAATGCACTCTGTAGGGTGCAGGGGCTTTTGAAGTCCACTACATACATTTAAACCTTCTCTTCAATTAACACAGCATGTGCGAACTACACACATGTGAACAGGGTCATGACCTGTATTTGATAGGGACAGTGTGTGTGTGTGTGTGTGTGTTCAGACCTGTCAGGTCACTCATTATGCTTGGGTGTGGGACCCATCCACTCGCTTCCCCTGACTCTTGGCTTACCTCTGCCACCTTGGGTGGGACCCCATCTCCCAGCACTTCCCTGTAGAAGCACTGCTGGGTCATGTAGTAGGACACGCCGCTGGTCCTCTTGAAGGCATCCTTCAGCCGTTTGAGCTCCACATCCGTGACTGTGGACACAGGGGAGAGATAAGGAGTCATGATCAGGAAATTTCAGCTTAGTAGATAAGGGAGGCATTCTCATGTACAGACTGTAGGTAACCCTCAGACCACCAGTCAGCCTACTACGGGATAGCATATGGCATTAACCCATCAGTGATTAATGCAAAGTATCTTTCTAAATTAGGTTTAATTCAAGGCTTTTCTTGAATTGATTCAACAAAAGAAAAAGAAAATTTGAGGCTTTTCTTGTTATTTCAACATGCAGGGGAGTATTGTTGCGCTCAGATGATCTACAGTTTAGCCAGGTGCGTTTAAACCACCGAGAGTTGAAGAGAGAGAGAGGAGTAGTTCGCACACTGAAAGAAAAGACTTAAACAAAGTCTACAGAAAGGAGTTTTTCATTGTTATTTCAACAAAATGAATTGTTATAGTTAAGTTAATGCCCAGGGAGCTTCACGCAGACACCTTCAGCCACCTCCAATTCTGCCACTGGTTTAGACTAGAGTGTGACTTCTTACATAGGTAAGTCTGGCCACTTAGCAGCCATCTCGCTAACGCCTGCGGGCAACAGTATTGAAGATACAAGACCATGCTCCTTTCTAAATGAGTGGGTGACGCAGACAGTAAGGGTCACTTTTCCAAACATGGATTTAAGCCTAGTCCTAGACTAAAAGAAAACAGCATAATCCATGTGCTTTTAAATCTGTCATTTCAGCATAAATAACTTCTCAACAGTCATTCAAATGATCAGATCATTCAGGTTTAGCGAAACATGAGTTAGCCTTTTCATACAATGGGCTTCACAATCTAGGCGTCTCCATTCATTTTTTCTTTTAGTGGGTCATCTCCTGCTGTGATGTGGCTGGCTTTAGCAAGTGAGAGGGCAGGCTCAATGTGAGAGAGGGTGAATGTGCCGCCACCCCGCCAGCGATGACGCCTGGCACTCGGGTGGTGGCGAGTGGTGACTTTGCGGACTCGAGTGGAGCGGGTTGGAGTGGGGTGGAGAGGCGTAGGCGGGAGCCTGCTGAGCAAACGCGTTCTGTGATGAAAGGTCACCGCCACCTCGGCAGATCTCTCTTGTAAGCCCTGCTCCAGGAGTGAGTTACGATGGCAGATACGCTGGAGGGGGGCTGCAGTCAGCGCTACCTCACAATGCTGGCCACACACACACACACACACACACACACACACACACAGGCAGACAGATAGATGCGCACACACACAGGGAGACATGCATGCACACAAAGGCAGACAGACTGACGGCATACACACACACACAGTCACACACACACAGTCACACACACAGTCACACACACAGTCACACACACAGTCACACACACAGTCACAGTCACACGCTGCAGACACCTCCTGTCTGTATTTAACCTCCCCTCCTACGCGAGGCCATCTGTAACACTGCCTTTATCTGCAGGCCCTTCAGAGTCCTTCCATCAGTACCAGCGCCTACACAGCTCACAGAGCCCTTTCTAAAGCCCTCCGCCTTGGCCCAGGATCACACTACTGAGGGGGCTGCACACACACCTGATGATTTAGCGTCTCCCATTCTCTGGCCATGTTCACGCTTCGTTCTTTTTTTCTCTCTCCAAGGCTCGTGGTCACCTTTGATTTGCGGCGCACCCGCCTCGCCTCTTACTTTGATCCTGACCATCTTGAACACTAAAACCTTCCTGACAGATTTTAAAGAAAACATTAAAAAGTAAGTAAAGGAAAGGCCAGGGGGTAGGAGTAGACCGTGGGGCCACTGGCCTTGTCCTTGAGTGTGCAGTGGTGCATGACTGCGCTGGTGGTGGTGGTGGTGCTGCTGGAGTGGACACACAGAGGAGGGTGAGGAGTGGCTGCTGCTGCTGCTGCTGCTGCGCTGCAGTGTGACGAAGGGACCCACATGTCACACAGAGCAGTGTCACAGAGGGAGACAGAGTAGAAAAGACAAGAGTCAGAGAGGAATACACAGAGAGAGAGAGAGAGAGAGAGAGAGAGAGAGAGAGAGAGAGAGAGAGAGAGAGAGAGAGAGAGAGAGTAAGCAGGGGTGACAGAGCAGTGTCACAGAGTGAGACAGTAGAAAAGACAAGTCAAAGAGGAATACAGAGAGGGAGAGAGAAAGAGAGAGAGAGAGGGTAAATAAGGGTGACAGAGCAAGTGAGTGATGACAGAGGGGGAGACGGTGGGGACTGCTCCTCTCTCTAGAGGCCGCATGCATGTGGTGGCCTGGGTCACACACACACACGGTTCTTTCTGTATCTTTTGTTGTGCAGCATGCCTCATCTGTTTACGCTGATTTCCCCCCTCTCTACACGCCATGTGATTATGGCAAAAGGCCTCATTGCTGCAACCAAAGCAGGTTCATCTCGAACAGAGGCGGCACAAAGACCACAACATTCCAGCCGGACAGAGGCGACAAGCGCTCAAAACCTCCAGCGGCCGTGTCGGACGAGTCCTCGCTGCATACCGAGAGCTCAGTGAGTGGAAAGGAAAACAGCCGGGCACTGCACCGGTGCTCTGAGACACCCCCCCCCACCAGGTCAAACATCTACGCTCACGTAGTTACGCTGGGGGAAGTAAACATTAACCAGTCACGCGTGTTGGGGAAGGAAGAGCTCCACAGCACTAGCGTCACACGATGCGCGCGCGCACACACGCACACACGCGCACACACGCACACACGCACACACGCACACACGCACACACACACACGGCAGGTCAGGGGTAGGATGTGCCAACCGCAGTGGAACGAGGGCACATGAGGGGAGATTGAGGAAGTCGTTTAGAGTTCACAGAGGTCATCCGCTGAGTGGTTTAGAGGCGTGAAGGGCTGCGGCATTCCCGGTTGGTTGGCTGGTAAAGGGGAAGGAAGAGAGACACACTGCAGGAGTCCCTAGTCTCACTCTCTTCCCCGTATACTACCACTACAGGAGGATGGAACAGACATGGGGATGACACTAGGACAATGGGGATGTCACACACACACACACACACACGCACGCTTCCAACTTTCATTCCAACACAGGCAGGCACACACAATCGTACACAGGCACACACAAGTACGCGCACACACACACACACACACACAGTTTCAACTTTCATTTTAAAATAGGCAGGCACACACATACGTGCACAGGCACACACAAACTTGTAAAACACACACACACACACACACACACACACACAAGTACGCACACAGACACACACACACACAGTTTCAACTTTCATTTTAAAATAGGCAGGCACACACATACGTGCACAGGCACACACAAACTTGTAAACACACACACACACACACACACACACACACACACCCGAGAGGTCAAAATAGTCAGCAGTGTGGCTGGCCAGAATATCTGGTTATGTTTGGTTAATATGTCTCCAGAAGTCCTGATGACATTACATTTTAATGGAGCAACCAAAGAGAACAGAATAGAGCATAAACCCCCTCTCCCCTCTCTCTCTCCATTCCACGTCAGAGTAGAGGAAGAGATGCCATAAAAAAATAAAATGGTCATCAATGCTCCAACAGCACCAAGTGAGACATCTAGGCAAGACAAGATGAGGGAAGGAGGCTTTGGGCTTCAGTGGAGCAGTGCTGATGAGGAGCGCGCTGGCAGCCTGCTCTTCCTCTCGTTAATGGTCAATTAGACGCGGCACATTAGCATGTTTTAGAATGGCGCAGTCTCCGAGAATGCTGGGGTGAGAAGAAAAATCTGCAAATCACAAGGCCGGCTCGGATCAGCTTTCCGAGATAGAGGGGAAACGACGGCTATAAATGTGCACCCAGAAGGTGTCAGAAATTGCTCGAGCATCACATCTCACACACACACACACACACACACACACACACACACACACACACACACACACACAGAATTGAATTACTGGAATAATTTTCGGCTGCTGATCACTGTGAGTGAACAGAGAAACTCATCAGGACCAAATTAAAACCTCAAAGCCCAAAGTCAAAAGGACGTCTGAAACTGGCAAATGTGGCTGCGCCTGATACGGCCAAAAACAAATCATCTCAATGGCACGAGGCAGGAAAAAACCCACTGGGACACAACAGGGGAAATGCCCATCGCACTTCATCAGAAATGAGTCTCAATAGCCTTTGTTTTTAAAGCAGCCACCGCTGTAGCTATTCGTAGTGTTTATAAACATCCAATCGAAAGCCCACAGTCGTCGTCGTCGTCGTCGTCGTCCCCCGAGTTGATTTGGTTTGTTTCGATGCGCCTGGACAGCAGCAAAATCTCATGTGTGGCAAGCCTCGTCTGAGCCAAAGACTAAACAGCGCGCGTGCATGCAAATGCAGAGAAGGAAAAGGGGAAAATGTCAAATTACAGCAGGGAGGAAGTAGTCAATGACAGGAAAGGGCTTTGATATGACAGCTTCTGGCGCACAGCGCATAATCCCACGGCTGAGGCTTCACAGGCCGTTTGATTCTTGCTTTCCTGTGCTGCGTCTCCCACCTCACCCCCACCCCCACTCCTCACCTGACGCCTACCAACTTCAAAGTCGATCACCTTGAGGAATAAGTGGCACATCCACGAGGCTCCGAGTGCCTCTTTAAGACTTCATCGCAGCTGGATGCACTGTCGGCGACGGACTCCCTGACGTAAAAAAAAAACCCTAATTCAGCCGCTCTCCTACTACTGTAGCAAACGTGACCTACTTTAAGATACCTCCGCCCGCCCACCCCATCCCGCGCGCCTGCCGAACATGTAGGTCTGTAGGTTGAGGTGATGTTTCGATGGGGAGGGAAGCGTGGGAGTGCGGCGACATCCCCTTTGAATGCTTCAGAACAAAAACGCTGACCCACGCTGGCGAGGATCATGAATGAACGAGCAGACGCGTCCGGTCCACAGCTCATTATCTCGACTGGGGCTTGACGCGCCGCTCACCTCGGCGAAATCCCATCACCACATATCGTGGCTGGATGACACCGCCACTCTGATTGTGCTCACCTGTCAGACAGCATAACCGGGCAAGTCGAGGACACTGGGCAGGAGGCATGGACACTGGACACTGGGCAGGAGGCATGGATACTGGACACTGGGCAGGAGGCATGGACACTGGACACTGGGCAGGAGGCATGGACACTGGACACTAAAAGCCTAGGCCGCACCAGTTGCAGTATCATCTTGTTTTACTAGGGCAGCCTGCATGAAGTCATTCATTGTTCTCTCAAAACCAATTCCTGCCAATGGACAAGAATGGACTAAAATAGCCAGGATAAACAATGCTTTGGCTATTGCCATTTGGAGACACTGCTCGTATTGTGGGGGTCGTGATGCAATTTATCTGCATTCTTGGACACCAAAACCACAACTCTGCGAGCAAGCCACTGCTATGTAAGCAGAGCCGGAGAACAATCGGGGCGTTTCAGGGAGCTTCACACCAGCAAGCTCTTTCTTTCTCTCTTTCTTTCCTCCCTCTCCCTCTCTCTGTTCTTTTCTTCTCCACTCCTCACAAAAACAAACATGCCTCTGTCAGAGATGTTCCCATTCTCCATAAGTGAAGTGACGGGGTGTTGGGAGGGGTGGACTCGGTGGCATGTTCACTTCAATGCCACTCCATCAAGCCTGGACGCAACCTGAAATAACCGAGGCCGGGCGGGACTGGCCACATCACATAAGCAGAACTGAAATCAACAAGGACGGAAGGAGAAGGACAAGAAAATAAAAAAACAGAACATCACAAAGCGGTGCAGTAGTGGGGGAGAGAGAGACAGGGAGAGAGAGAGACAGGGGGAGAGAGAGACAGGGAGAGAGAGACAGGGAGAGGGGAGGGAGCGTGTACATCTGCATAGTGTGTGTGTGTGTGTGTGTGGAAGGGAAAATATGGCATGCGAAAGAAACATTCCCGATGCAAATGAGACACCTTTGTGTGCTGACAAAGTCTCACCACAAGCAAACAGAGCTGACGAAAACCCTCCCGTGCTCCTGTACGACGCCGAGGAGTAGACTAAGATATTCACCACACACAGCTCAGCTGATAAACAAGGCTGTGCTCCTGGATGTGCTTGCTTTGAGACACAATATTGCAACTACATGCAAATGTGGACGGCATTAAACAAGCAACAGCTGAGCATGCCTTTTTTTCCCCCCTTTTCAGACGGAGGTGGGAGAAGATAAGTCATGCTGACACTGCAACTCCCCAGATACAGGTGCCAAACTGACAACTCCTCTCAAACTCCATGTCCGAAATGCTCTGCCCCCCCCCCACACACACACACACACACACACACACACACACACACACACACACTCTGTGCACCGATGCATTGGAGAAGCCGTATGTTGCCCCAGCACTGCAGACGCTGGAGAAATGGCTGCCGGCTGGTGTGCATCAGTGAGCCCACAGACTTCAGCCGTCTGCCGAGACTCTCAACAAACAGCACAGCACAACTTAAGACACGTGCCGGTGTCCAAGCCTTCTGTGTTATCTTTAACACTGGGGCGTGTTTACTTTCTGTAAGCACCAATGACACATCACATAAGGCCTACACCTTCATTAAATGATGGAGGTGTGACACATAGGCTAGCCTTGTTTCGAAAAAGGGCAATCGAGCAGTTAATCAATTGTTTTTATATCCATAGAGCAAATTCTTCCATGGAATGAGTCATGTTCAGTGTTACATTTAATGGTGGATGCTTGGCAATAAAACCTCATTCTGGTAAATAAATACACGCTGTAATGCTGCTAACTGTTCTCCCTCCACTGTGCCAGTCAAATAGTTCCACTCTGACGGCTTTGGAGATGAGAGTTTAACGGAAGGGTCAAAGTTTAGTTTATACTGCCTTGGGTTCAAAGTCAATGAGGCATCTGACATAACATCTGGTGGCGTTGCATATGATACGCACAACACAAACATGGTGATTATGACATTAGATAGGACACTGTTAAGTTAAGCACAGTTAAGTTATTTGTCCTGAGGGATTTTTTCCCTTTGCATTTCATCCATCTGGGTACGCACACAATAGGAGCAGTGAGCTAACCAGGAGCACACACATACTGGGGGCACACATTCGGACCAGTGGGCACTGGGCAGCCCTTGATTCAGTGCCCATGGAGCAGTTGAGGGCCAGTGCCTTGCTCGCATCATCCATGGATGTGAATGTGGGATAGTGCTGTTCAATCACTCCCCCAACCCACATTTTTCCCTCCCAGTCAGGGATGTTATTAAGACCAACCTTTGCTCACAAATCCATTTCCCTTACCAGTAGGCCACGGATCTGCAGTGACAACCACCGACTGAAGAAAAAAAAAGCACCAGTGTAACTGGGCTACTACTCCATGACCCTGTTGTGGTGTGCCACAATGCCACACTGTCTAAAGACAGACTTTTGGAACGGCGTCACAAGTAGCCTACCATCAACCACGACATAGGTGCGCTCCACCATCTAGCCATAAATAAGCATGACCCGTAGAGCTAGTGCGCGTGTAACGTTATGGTATAGCGCACAAGGTAAGAAATACGTTGCCGATTCAGACACGATTTGACAGCAGCCCTTTAATACAGTTAAATTACATTGGGTTAGTGGAGGATATTCATCTCCAGCATTCATATACAATTACAGCTATAGACAAAAAGACAAGTGATATCCATAGATGTACTCCTTTTTTTAGCAAGATCCACGTCTGTGAGTTGGCTATTCTGCAATGACGACCAATGACTGAGAAAATAACACCAGCTTCCCAACTAATTTATAACTAAATACTACAGTTGAAATCACAGCATCTTCCTATAATAATAGCAATACAAGTCTTGAGGTGTTGGGATTCCACCATCATCAATACCATTACAATTATAGAACAGAACACACTTGCTTGTTTGACAGATAATTTAAGTCCCAACTTCCAAGATGAGTAAAACACTTGATTCAAAATTTCTAAAGCTAACAAACGCGGTTTTTAAAGATTTTTTTTAGCCTGGTGATCTTGGTTACGGGTGCGCAAATACGTATCGGGCAAGCTACAGCTTCAAGGGGCGAGACACACAACTTGCAATTTGTGTCTAGGCTACTGTACACTTGCTAGCTTGTTAACTAGCGAGTTAGAAGCCTAAAGCATACAGCAACATTGCAAGCAGTCTAAGCTGATGTCTGCTAATTCGTTTGGCAACGTTAGTAGGTGGCTAGCCAGCTAGCAAGTTTGCAAGAATCAGCCTGCGGGGTAACATGAACTATTTTGACAGGCGTGCCTACCTCTTTTGACGGCCTCGTCGTAAGAAAGGAAGCCTATCCTTGACTCTTTGGCTCCCATTTTACCCTCATTTCACTGCAGTATGAAAAATGTTTGGTGTGCAGCCCAGTGCCTGTTGCCTTCTCCGTGTTACGTGTGATCGATAGCAGCTCAGTACTCCTGTGTTTTCACCAAATGACGCCTCTTCTGGCCGACGCCTCCATGCTTGGTCACATGATCATTGCACTGTACAGTCACCTGATCAGATTAAAGACTCGTCAGGTGGCTTTGGTGTTCTCTACACAGTAGTTTGTCACGCAGATTTCTGTTTGTACTTTGATTACCGCAAGTTTTAGGGAAATTTGTAAAAACATTGTGAGCATTACAGTTTTTTGAAGCTTTTAATCTACGATTCATGTCTACAGCGTTAGCAGGCACTGAAGATTAGTGTTAGCAAGGATGCTGGGTCGTCAGAACATGTCTGGTGCTTTATGGTCTAACGTCTATGAAGTTGGACACAAAACGGCAAGGCAATTGCGCTTCATAGGTGTTGCTTACACATCAGTTGGAGGCTACTGTGTGATCTTGGGTCAATGTGCATTTAAATAAATCATATTGTCCCAAAATAAATACACAAAGTTACAGGATAGGCTATCGGTGACAGATTGACAACAAAAATATGCCTCTGACTCCCTCCTCTGGACATTTACGCAGTATGACAGTTTAGCTCCACGTGTACATGGGAAAAGACAGGCAAAGGAAATGGGAATTGACAGCATTGCATGTAGTAAAGCAGTTAGCACACCGACAATTCCACCCTGGGTGTTTTGTTCTCGCAGGATATATTTTAGGGCTAAGAATATAATTAAATCAGGGGTATACCAAAATGTTCAGCAATATATGGATATAATGTATGATGACACAGTTCAAATTTTTACAGATGCATCAAAAGATCAGACAGGGAAAACAGGGGCTGCAGTCCACATTCCGAGATACAATGTTAATATTAAAAAAAAGGGACACCAGACCACCTGGCCATTTTTACAGCAGAAATACTAGCAATAATTCTGGCTCTGCAGTGGGTGGAAGAAGCAAAACCTAATAAGGTGGTAATTTGCTCAGACTCAATGTCATCACTAACATCATTGAGAGTGGAAAGTCTACATGTAGACAGGACTTAGATGAGATTCATCAACTCATTTTTAAAATATCCCAACAGAGAATAAGAGTAGAATTGGTATGGGTTCCTGCACACAGGGGAGTGGAGGGAAACGAAAAGGCAGACACACTAGCGAAAGAAGCAATTAAATCAGAACTGGTTGAACTGGAAGTCACTTTGAGCAAGTCAGAAATTAAGAGTATTATAAAGGACAAAGTCAATGTGGCAGGAGAGATGGGATAAGGAGGGGAAAAGGCAGACATTTATACAACGTACACAAAGATGTAACATCTAGTAAAATCAGTGGACTGAAAAGGCAGGAGGAAATATGGCTTACCAGAATGAGGATGGGACACAAGTTTAAAGTGGATTACATATTATAGGGAAACATCAAACTGGGGTATGCGCACACTGTGGCGCAATAGAAAGTGTTAAACACATACTTATAGACTGCACATATTATAACAGAGAAAGAGAAAACAAAAAGATCTAACCATGGAAAACTTATTAAGTATATCTAGCACACAGTCCACAGCTAAGGCTGTATAGCTTTCATAAAAGAGACCCAACTAGCAAATAGAATGTAGTGTTTTTTTTAAAAAAATATTTAATTTTAAAAACTGGATATAAATAGCATCCCGTTGGATCACACCTCATCCCGGAAGATGGCGTTAGTGCACGAAGTATGCAAACTGCCATTAAACATTATAGAAGAAGAGGAAGAAGCTCCACATGTAAGTCGTGCGTAAAAGTATTAGCCTACTGTTATCATTTGTCTATGGTGAAATGGTATTGTGAATATGCTGTTACGCATATGCACAGTGTTCTTAAACAAAAAAAATGGCTAACATGATGAAGAAGGCTTTGACATTAAGTTTATTTTGACTTTCAGAGGGAGAGCTCGTTGTGACGCAATCTGGCACATAAGTGTACACGTATGAGTGCGTGTCTGTCTCGATACAGCAGCCATTCTCTGCCGGGTAGATCATGACGATTTAGACTACATCAGCTAAACATTGTAGAATGTTTTACAAATACACAAACTATATCTTGCTGCTGTTCTTTTGACTAGGTACAGAAGAGTAGGTATCAAAAGCTGAGCAGTTAATAGACTACTCAACACGGAAGTGGACTCATTGCAGGCACCTGCATTTCTGAAATGTCATTGGAGAAATGTTTCTTTGTTCCGAACATTATAGGTGAGCAACACTGACATAGACATCAAGGACATGATTGACCAAGCCTTATTTACCGACGTTCAGTATTAATAAAACATGTCATGATAACTGATTGCAATAAGGGCCTGGATGCAACAAAAACTACGCTACCGGCTAGGTCTATATTTCTTATAACGTTTGAGTTTAGGTGTACGTTTGAGTCCTATGTATTGGCTGTATTGACGATATTCTGAGCAACACTTTAGATGTAGCCTAGAAATCTAGATGGGCAGTGAGCAGATGAAGTGTGCAACATCAGTTTATGACCATATCACAGCAGTGCTCTCTCCTCCTAGGTTACATCCGGATAGTCCTGGTCCTAGCGGCATGGTGTGCTTTCAATAATCATGCACTTTTTCTTCCTGCCTATGTCACCTCCATCATATTAGATGGTAATGACAGAATCTGTTACACCATATTGGAAGATTAATCAAATGTGTTATTTTAAAATGTTATCACTCGTTGATTAAAACATTATTTTTCATTACCTCAGGCATTGATGGCTGGATTGCACGGAGGCTCAACCAAACTTCCAGGTTTGGGGCCTGGTTAGATGTTATAATTGACAACATGGGTCGGAGCATGGTGTGGAACATGTTGTTTCAAGTATGTCTGTTGGTGGTGATTCAGTCAAAACATATATAAAAGAGCTAGATGGCCATAAAATTGACTCCAACTGTTTTGACAAATGCTTTCTCTTGATTTACAGTGGGGTTGGCTAATTTCAACTCTGGAGTGGTGTGTGTTTGTCTGTAACTACAGTGCTTTTGGTGTTCAGTGGAAGAGTAGCTTTAAGGAGAGTCCATATTGGGTAAACGCTATCATGGCCAAAGGTGCAGTTAGAACTTTTAATTATTTTCTTCAAAATGAATGTAAAATCCAATTAACAAAGTAATGTAACCACTCAACTTCCTTCAAATAGGTTTTAAAACACCCCTGGGAGTGTTCACGGTTGCTGGCCTGCACGTCTTGCCGGTGTGGTTGTATGGATGCCAGCATGGGGTTCTTACCAACACATTTTACATCCCAGAATGGTGCCAGGGCTTGGTGCTTCTGCTTTTGATTGCAGGGAGGCTGCTGTGTATGTCTGTGGAGGTCAGTATTGTTTCCTGTTATATTCAAAGAGGTGTTATATAGGCCTTGGGTAGAGCATTCAACCATACGTAATGTGTGTTGTTTTTGCTCGCATTCATTAGATGTGGTGCATTTGGACCCATGTGCTCTACCTCACCGACATCAAGGAAACCAAACACAACTGACAGACTGGAAGGACTGCTCCTCAGCCAGCAAATCAGTGCACAAACATCGCCGTCACATTTACTGGCACTCTTGGTAAAGTGGAATAAAAAGAGGTGTAACAAAATCATCTATTAGATGATGCTGTAAATTGGATTAAGACACTGCGTCTCTTAATTGACAGGGAACTATCTTTTTTAAAGATTCAAGGGATAAATCAGGTTTCAAACCTAGTCAAAGTTACCAAAAGGGAAATGTTCAGGATATGTCAGTGTAGTTGCTGAAATATGAATGATTACTTTGTAGCTAATCTATCATGCAATAGAAATGAAATGCTGCATTTTCAAGAGCTTTGTACTGACGTGTTATTTATATATACGCTATTTTTTACAGTCACAGGGTTTTGAGTTGTGTCCTGGTATTTTGTTATATGTATGTGTTTATAGTATCATTTGCCTCTCCACAGTTGCATCAATATTTGAATATAAAGGTGCAGTGAGGGATGTTATACAATTTCAAGCCCATACCATTTTTTGTCACATTCAGCAGTCATCTCCTCATGACCGGTAGTTGCCATTCCGTGAGTAACCTGTAAAAAAAACCTGGTCTCTGTAGGCGGCCCAGGCTCCAAAAACTGGAAACAGAGGGGGCAGCCTGTCCCCCAAACAAAAACGAAACCCTGCGTTAAATTTCTCTGGGTATACTGAAGGTAGGATGAGCTACCTCTCTGGCATTTTGTTTGGTCCTTGGTTAAAATAAAATGGATGTTTTTTTGCACAAAAGCATATGATGAAACTGAAATATAAAGATAAACACAAACAAATGTGACTTCCTGCACAATCCTTGACTGTACCTTTAAGAATCAATCATAATCAGAGTATCTGTATTTTTTTTTTAAAATTATATACATATTCCACCAAATTGTCTCTATATTGTTTTATCCAAACTCCTATCTGGTCTATTTGCTTTTATTTATTCTTCAGACATTGAAGCAAAGTGTATGTTTTGGTTACTTAAGTGACCTTTCTCCACTAAAAGTCTGTTATTATAAGTGACAGTGTTGTTAGTGCAGGATATTCTGGGGTATTACACTTGAAGAATGCTGACGGCTATTTACTTTTGACACTGCCAACACCATTCAACTGTTAACATGATACAATTAAAAAACCTCTCCAGAAAAATGGTTCAACTGTGGACAAGCATACAATACACTCTGAGTAGTGCTCCCTCTGGCTGTGGTGTTCAGAAGCAGTCTGTATTGATATATTTGTTCACAGCAGATGTTATCAGGTATTCCCATAACACAACAAGGCCTGTCCATCCATTTACAACAAAATGGGGTTTGACAATACGCCATGCCTGTTTACCATAGAAGCTGCACTTTACATGTCTCACACGCTGAGGTTACAGCACTATTTGATTACATCCCATCTCTGAGATAAAATCTCTTCGGTACGGAAAGAGACGAAAAACACCCATTCTTTCAAAATCACAAGAGAGTTGCAGCAATGGCAGAGAACACGTGTAGAAACCAGTATTTATTAGTAACATTGCTTCAACTCTTGCTGTGGAACAGCTTCAGCGCCCGCTCAGTACACCCATACAATGTACAACAGTCACAAGTCATTCCACCATTGTTAGCACATCACTCTCAAGCATCCCACAGTGTTGATATAAGTGAATGGACAATTCCATTTTTAAAATTCTCTGACAAGTTCATTTGGGATGTAATTCCATTTTGATTTCAGAGGCACAAAATGTCACTTTTTTTTCCATATAATCATACTTACAGGTGTCATATCTATACAGAAGCTGGTCCTTCTAGCATGTACGTTATTGTAAAGTTCACCAGTGGAGTAATCTTTAGCATCTATATCTATACCTATATCTACATAGAATTACTCAAAACATGCAAGTAAAGGCCAGCTATTCTTTGTGTGAGAACACTGACATGGGGGCTTCATTGGAGGACTTCAGGTTATTTACCATTTTGGATGCTGCTGTAACCCACACTGATAACTTTTAGACCCTTAATGTACAACCCACACACAAACCAATGGAATTAATCGCCAATAATAAAAAAAAAACAAAGCAAAGAAATACCACTTGAGGTAAAAAAAAAAAAAAAAATGAGCCCTTAAATCAACATTCAAAAGAAAGCATTCATTCAGAACTACATTTTTTGTTTTCTTCACACATTTGTGTAAATTAATATGGGTGTGTAACATTTGCAAGTGAGGAGGGACCATCAATGAAAAGTTATCTTGTATTTTGTGTCAGTGCTGTATGTGGATTACACTGGCTACCCATAGCGTAGTGGTGGTGGTGTGAAATTATTGTCTGTCAATAGGAGAGGAAAAAGCTTAATGCTATTTTTTTTTTATTACACTGTCACATCCAATGATTTTACTCTGCTAAAGGTCGATAAAATGGAAATGCACTTTCAGCATTGTTTTTTTCCGATATCACAGCTTTTATTTATAAATGTTCCACTTGTCCAATTTAATTTTGTTTTGTTTTTCTACACACAAGGCAATCCCCCTATTTCCTCACATCCCCTCCCTCGGCCCTGTGATGCCCTTTTCCCACTCATCTGTACAAGCTTGGGTCACTTTGCCAAAAACACACCTCCTTTCCTGCCATTCAGGGTTCTCTCCGCATCTGGCCTTGGGGATGTGTGTGTGTGTGTGTGTGTGTGTGTGTGTGTGTGTGTGTGTGTGTGTGTCTGTAATGGTGTGTTTTTGTCTCCGCCTACACGGACTCAAAAACAGGAACTTGCACGCTGCCAAGATGATCCTGAGGATCGTCTAAGCCAGGCTGAAGCCTCTGCCGTGTCTGTGATAACTACCCACAGCAGTCGGCTTGTTGGGGATTCAAGAGGATGCAAAAGCAACAACGAAAAAAGAGAGCGAAGTCGAAAGAAAGGCTGCTGAGAGCCAAAGCACTGCTAGCTGAGCGTCCTTTAAGGCTAAGGCTTGGACTTCAGCTAGAGCCGGGGCCCTCGGTGTCACAAGAACCAGCTCGGTAAGATCCGCACGTCCAAGACTCACTACTGTGAGAGATCAACACCAACAGCATGTCCAAAATACGTTCCGCCACTGCACTGAAGCCGGGGCACGGTTCAGCATCTTACAATAACTAAAAAAAGATAGGAGGGTGGGGAAAAAAAAGGTCACACGACTGAAGACAACATGGTGCACTACCACTTATGGGAGAACAATGTGATATCTAGACGAAAACATAGACTCCAAATCACTTTCTTTTAAAACGGTTTGTAACCATAGTCCAGGACACGGTGTTAACAATTCTCTTCAGTGCTGTGATTCAGCTTGTTAGAAGCAGGCAATTATAATCTTGTAAACTCAACTTTGCAACCCCCCCGAGAGCCAATCTTTGGGGGAAAACAGCATAACAGAATGGGGTGGAGGGCCGGTCGGACGTGGAGGGAAGTAGACACCATGTTGGTCAACTGCTCCAACATCTTCCAGATCTGTGTCCCACAAGGACCACTGTGGGTCCTTATATAGGATTAGATGGTGGGTGAACTATTGTACCCCTCACAATCGTAAATGCTCTGCATGCATGGGCACTTCTCTTAGCACAGCCCCCCACACACTCTCCCTCGCCATGGGGGTGAGCCCCCTTTACAAAAACAGGTGCACCCGTCAGCTCTTTCCTACACAGTCCCCTGACAGCTGTGGGCCAGGGAGGGCGGCTCCATGAAAGCAATTCCATCGAGGAGGGGGGGGATAAAAGGTCTGAATGGATATTGATGACTGCTTTGAAGAAAAGCCTGCTCGCCCCTGGAGTTGGTGCGGTGAGTGGTAGGAGACACAGCTCAGAGAGCCAGAGCAACATGGTCTCCCCTCCTTGTGTAGACCGATGCCCTAATCGCCACGGCCCCTGGACCCCACTACGGTCAGAGCCAGCAGCTAAATGCTCCCATCCAAGTCCAAAGAAGTCCATTTGGCTCATCTATATGCAATGTTAAATCTAAGTTATAGCACGCTTTGCATATAAATTATTGGCATTTAAATTAAACTAGGTTTCTACTTAAACATGTCAGTGAATACAAAAAAGAAATAATAATAATAATAATAATAATAATAATAATATAATAATAAAACTGAAAACTTTCAGAACATGTTTGCATCCAAAACATTAGTATAACCCTCTGGTCCATAGAATTCTCTAGTGACAGAAGACACATTGTGGTCCAATCAGAAGCAGTAATGGGCCTTGCGTGTAGGTCTGACCTTAGACTGACAGTTTTTCTTTTCCTTTTTGTCTTTCCTTTGTACTTTCTCTCCCCCCAAGTCAGTAATTGTCATTCCCATGGGTATTCCTTCACTCATCATTATCTGCGGAAAGGAGAGCGCGGAGCTCTTTCTGGCACTTTCTGTGGACACACAGAGCCCAACCAGTTTCTGGAGGGCCGTCAGGACATGCTCAATCCAACCCTAAACACGGCACACATGCGGGGTGGGAGCGTGGGAACACCGTGGACTCTGAATTCCCATGACGCATGAAGCAACTCAAATGTTCAGGTACAACAGATAAAATAAACACAGGAGAAAAAAAAAAAAAAAAAAAACTTACAGGGCATTATACAATTAAAAGGAGGGCTTGGGTCATCTTCTTTTTGTAATTTCTGTCCTTTTCATCTCCATTTTTTCCTCTTCATATCCTCCTCTTCCTCTCATGTTGCAGAAGTCAGATAAAATCACAATCTCCTCGGATTGGTTTTTGTTCAATTCAGAGGTTGAACCTGAATCAGACGGCATGCCGTTTGATCCCAACTGGGCCCTCCTCAGAGCCCAGAACTGCAGGCCCGTGGTGGTCTGTTGTGGGGTTTGGTAGTGGTGGTGGTGGGTTGGGAGGGTCGGCTGGTGCAGGCTGGCTGGTATGGAGAGCCTCGGGGTCTCAGGCTTGAGGAGGAGGCTCCCCTGATAGCACCAGGTTCCACTGCAGTTCCAGCGAAATCCATGTGGGGACCAGACACCCGACGCCAAACGAGTCAATGGTGAACCATGTGAGTACAAGTATGTGTCAAACTGTTAATGTGTGTGTGTGTGTGTGTGTGTGTGCACAAAGCACATTTATGTGTGATTGTGTACATGAATGATCCTGCTGAATGACCGTTTGTGTGTTTTCGTGTGGTGGGTGTTTGTGTGGGTTTGAGTGTGTGAGTGTGCGTCGCTGGACGCCGTCAGGCCCCCTAACAGGGGTGACTGGCCCCGTGGCTCTGCGACAGCAGGAAAGACTGAACCACCTCGTCGGTGGCCTGGGGGCTGGTGTTGACGTCCTCTAGCGCGTCAGCCACTGCAAACTGCCTGTCCCTCAAGCGGTTCCAGTTGGATAGTATGTTGTGGTACTCAAACACCTTCTCGTAGTTGCCCACCGAGTTGTACAGTTTGATCAGACCCCGGTAGTCATACTCCAGTCCACTGTAGCCTTCCCCGAACAGCTTCTTGCCTGCATGTGTGCGGGATAAACATGAGAAATTGCAGATTAGAGACGACATTGCATGCATGTACACAAGCATGTGGACGGGAGGGGCTTGGGGGGAGATTATGGGTGAGGGAGGATGAGGCTCGGATTTCGCTCGGGGGGGGGGGCGGCGTTTGCGAGTGGTCTCTGCTCACCGATGGCGATGGAGCGCAGGTAGAGGCGCTCAGCGTCCTCGTACTGGTTCATGTCGTAGTTGTAGAGGGAGGCCAGGTGTCCAACGGACAGCGCCACCTCGTAGTCCTCCTGCCCCAGGAGCTGCTCCTTGATTTGGATGGCCTTGATGTGCATCTCCTCCGCCTCCTGAAACGGCACCGCAAACACACACGTGATTGGTGGTGGTGGTGGTGGTCTAGCTTCCCAAAGAATTGAATTCCATTTGTGGTGGTTGGTTTGCAGAATTAACAGTTTTTAAACAAATTAGCACAGTGTGGTTATGATGCTAACCAGATTTAAGCACAATTTAGTACAACCTGGAAAATCATTGTGTGGTGGTCAATGTTGATATTGTGGTGGGCCAATGTATGAGAAACACTGTCTAGTGGTTAGGGATCTTGTCTTCCATGTGTAACACCAGAAGGTTGAGAGTTCAATCTCAGGGGCTGCGGACCATTATAGCCATGAGTCACTCCAAGTGGGCATGCAGTTAGTTCACTGTAAAATCGCTCTGGAAACTCTACCCTGTCTTGTAAGACAGAGGTTAGCTTTGAACTAACATGGTATGATACATTGTTTAATTATTCAACATGTAACGAACAATGGTTTCCCCAAACTCTAGATCGCACCGCACAAACACAATGAGCAACACCGGGGAGACTACAAATGCATCAAACTCGTTGACCTGTGAGCACGCAGCATGGGCACACCAGCGTCCTGCCAACATTTTTTCCCCCCTTCTTCTTACTGAAGTGTGTCACAGGGCCGTTGAGGCACTAATCTGGGTTAATGGAATTAGGCACAAAACAATGGGCAATTCTAACCTTGAACTTGCGCATGGACTGGTAGAGGCGGCCCAGGTTGCCGTAGTGTTTGGCAGTCTGGACGTTGAACTCCCCGAAGGCCTTCTTGGCCAGCTGGAGGGAGGAGAGGTGCAGGTCGTGGGCCTCCTGCAGTAGCCTCTCCTCAGTCTCTTTGTTATGGCAGTCGATGGCTATCTCCTCCAGGATGAGAGCTGCGGAAATGAAAGCGACACAGGGATGACATTATTTCCCCACCCATTTTCAAGGACCCCTAATATAGCCTGCAACGAAATGTCCTGGATTGAAATGGACAAACATCATTTGGCAAACAACAACTTATTGCTCAAACTCCTGAGTACAGGGTTACTGCCCATTTTCATTGACAGTATTTCAAAACTTTTCCTTCACTCTTAACAAAGTCTCCATGGCCTTGCTCATCTTACAAGTACACCAAATTACAGGACAGATTGAGGCAAATTATAGAGTAAAAATTAAGCAACAACCTTTTCCATTCTTTTTCTGATTTAATTTGAAGCGAAACCTTTCCTGCTACAAAACAATGCGCAATGAAACATTATCCATGGAAGAACATAATGTAATTCATTTCATTAGCCTTGCATACAACAAAATTCAAATTTCATGACTTTTTAAAAACCTTCAATAAATTTATTGAACTTCATGACTATGCCTAGATTTCCATGACCGTGGAAAACCTGAAAACAATATAACAATTATCAGCAGGCTTGACTGGGAGTATGGCATGACTCCAAAACTTGCCAGGCTATGGGGTTTAACCAGTGGTTTCTGTTAAGAGGCTTTGTGAGTATGGCCATTGTTTTTAAAGTTTTACACAAATTACATTTAAATCAATTCTGAAGTGACGACATGGCCTTGTAGAGGACGCCACAAAGAGACCTCTCATTCTGCAGGAGTTAGGTGTCGTAAAATCGCGAGGCGCTTACGAAAGCTGCAGTCAGTCAGATCCATACCTTTCACCCTTTTGGATGAGGCCAGCAGCAGATGGTCCTCTGGGAGAATGTGAGTTATGATGTCTATGGCACGTTCTGCGTGGAATCTGAAAGCAGTGTGGAGAACAACGCTCGGGTCAGGCAACGGGGGGAGAAGAACATCCAGGGCAGACAAATACATAGCAATTCCCAGTGAATTGTGGGAAATGTAAACAGTTCCCTGAATAAAATGAAAACTCAAAATGCAGGGCGGGGGCTGATGCCATGCCCAGCCCTGACTGTGCAAAAGGGGATGTTGGGTTTCTTGTGTTGGAGACAGGCTTGAGGAGCCATCCAACTGGGTGCTTTCTCAGAACAACAGACCGAGATGTCAAAGTTGACGATGACTCAGAGAACAAAATGTTTTCCTCAAGAAATAAACAAGAAACCCCTGGAAATATTTGAGCAATTTCACAATGATGAATGGAAATAGTAACACTTGGAAATTACAACAGAGCCTGGCAATCTGGATGGTACACTCCTCAGGATGCACAAAAAAAACATTGAACTAACTTGGAGAGGAAAATTTCAAAAAACTTAAATCAGTCAAAGCATACAATCCTTATGACAGAAAAAGTTAATCAGTGGCATCATCTGAAATGTGTGTGTGTATCCGCAATGAAGCCAAGAAGTATATCCCAATAAATCATATCTAAAAATGGCCTCCCCCTGTTGACAGCCGACTAATTAAAATGTCCAAGAATAGAATGGACTACTCACAGTGCATTGTCGAATTTACCAGAGCTGTACTGATGCACATATGAGGAGTACGCTAGATCCTCATGCGCTGTGGCTACATGGATATTCTTCCCTCCGAACACAGATTGCCGAATATCAAGGGCGGTCTGAAACAGAAATTATTATTACAAGATGAAATCAGTACAAATGTTAAAGCATCTTATATGAAGAAAGTGAGGTAAATAGTATTTTTGATAGCCTTACCTGGTAAATAGCGACTGATTGACATATATTGTCTACATTAAGTAAGTAGAACCCATAGTCTAGTAGAGTGTCAGAGTACTTTGGGTGCTTGTGTCCAAAGTGTTCCCTGAAACATGTAAACATTAGATTAGAAAATGAAAGTAAAAGGCACATAAATACAACAAACACAAATATGAGAAAAATGCAACAAGAATCTCACCTTGCCAGAAATACTGCATGTTTTATGAGTTGTTCGGCCTTCCGGAACTCCCGTTTAACAACACATGCCTGTTCACACAATAAATAAAACATTAGCGTCAACGTGTCCCACAAACCTCTCTAAAACAAAACATGTCTGTGAAAGCAATGCAGGCATGACAAAAAAAAAAAGCCTCAGATAGAAAACATGTGACTGCTTTTTTCAGCTTTGATCTGGTCTAACGCACTCTCCTCAGCAGGTAAGCAGCGTACTGTAACCACACACACTTCACGCCTTTGTAATCAAGGTTTCGATAACAACAAACATCACAACTACCTTGGAGGCCTGTCTGAGGACGTCCACCACCACTTTGACCGGCAGGCCCACGGTTATCTCTCTCATAGCCTCTATACACCACCTGTATGCCTACAACACGAAAACAGATCAGCTTTGGATTAGTTCAGATTTACTTTAATTTTCATCAACAAATTTCCATCAGCAAGAAACGACAAACTACAATCCCTCCTCAAGGTCCTACCTCGTCATAGTGGCTTTTCGCAAAGAGCAAGGCGCACAGCTCTCCGTAGAGAGCCGCTTTGTTGGCCTGATGGCCGTGCTTGGCGAGTTTGTCCATGTAAGACTGGGCCAGTTTGAACGTCTCCTCTCCCAGGTGGTACTTGCAATTGCCATTACGGACGTGGAGCAACCTAATATAAACCACAAGTATATGAGGAAGTGTGTGTCAAAGAATGTTGCTTTGTTCTAAGGATTCTGAAGTTGTTCTGTACATTTTATTTGTGGTTTTGCCATCATCAGATAGTATTGCAGACATGCAGTTGAAAATAAGATTTAGCTTCTATGCATGCAGATAAAACACAAATATATACACAGTTCCAAAAAGAGTCATTTTCCTCACTTCCAAGAAAGCTCAGCATACTGAGTTGGCTGGAACTGTGGCAAAAGAAGGCTCACCTCACACAGCATTCCACGGCCCGATACCAATGCAGGACTTCATCGTGGAGTGTACAAAGCTGGAGACAGGACAGAAAGACTTTCTCCGCATCACCATACCAACCAGCATCCGACAGGAAGCCACCTAATGAGATGGGGGGGATTATTAGGTCCATGAGCATTATCCAACCAGTTTCCACATTTCACTCTATCACAGTGTGCTTGCACCACGGCGGTTACCTAAAACAAAGCCAAACTGTATGGCTTTTTCTTTGACATGGGCGTCGGATTCGGCGATGTAAGAGCACCGACGGCTGAAGGAGTTGGCCAAAACTGAGGCCACTTTAACACCATGGTCCATCAAAGCTTGGAAGCAGTGGTGTAGCAGGTGTCTACAGGAGAGGCAAGACAATTCACATTTCATGACATGATTTCACCCATAAGAGACAAGTGAATGACCAAAGTTCTATTTGAGCTGAACTCCCATAACACTTAGGCTAAACTTGAGAAATAGCATACTGTTACATTCCTCTAAATAACAAAAGGATAACACAGCTGCCAGGGAGATGATCTCTACAAAAACTAGACTATAAATCATGACACTGGACTAGAGTGGACTATTGGTGAGAAACACATGCCCAAGATGTACACAATTTTGACTGATAACTGTCTGACATTCATACAAAGGCACAAAGAGGTTACACTGGTGCTCCACTGTAACAAACCTTTTGTCAGAAGCGCGTAGGACTTTGGCGAAGACCTCCAGCTCACAGAACTCCCCTCCCAGCTGACAAAGCCGGCCCTGCTGGTAAAGCTGGGATGGAAATGGGAGAAAAGGTGAGTGGGACATCCCCTATTGTCCAAGTGACACAAAGGAAAAACCAGCCATTCTTAAGGAGCAAAACACTCCTGCAAAGTGGATACACTATAGAATTGCTGTACTCGGTCAGTTTCAGTTCACAAAAAAAAGGGACCAAAACCAACCTGTATTCTCTATAGGCTTACTTCCTATAATATACACCTTATTAAAATAACCAAGTACACACACACACACATTTCAGTTTATGACATTTACTTACTTGGAAATAATAATATGTACTAATTAATAATAATATGCACTAATTACATTTCTAATTGTCACTCTAATGCAAAAATGTACAAATGAATGTCAATCTAATTAAGCTCTTGCAAAATCTAGGATGTCTTCTGCATAGTAAGAAGTATTTGTTTGGAGAGCTCCCTGACGACTGAACATTACTAGCATTTGTGCTGTACTTGTGTGGGATATGCAACTACCAGTATGGGTTGACTTTTGACAAGACTTCAAAACGATCTGTCAAGATCATGCATTTTCTTTTAGAATTCAGCCTGTCCATGACAGACTGAAATATCATTAAAACCATGACATTAATTAAAACCACAGCGAGAATGATTTTATATAGATTAACAAAGCACGGCACTGAAATGTTTTTATGATAAAAACACATTCTGACAAAAAGCAGGACAGAACAGCATGTTGTCACTGGGGTTGAAATAATCAAACACGAAGAACCATATCAAACTAGCTAATTAGGTTTGTGATTGTAAACTACATGCACTTTAACAATGGCCCATACAGAGATACAAACAAAGCAATCGCTGATGTCTGACATCCTATTTAACGTTACTCGGCTGAGCTGAAGGTTACGATACATTGGTTTGGGCTATCGGTAACAGTGGCCTAGTGTGGCAAGTGGTCAAACAAAATAGGATCTTCTTCTGAACGACAAGATTATCAGAAAGAAGCGCGACTGCTTTACGTGCTAGTGGAATCAAGACACAAACCAGTTATGTCAATGAACATTGATGTCAAGAAGGACAAGTAGCTATCTAGTTAGCTACGACCAAGACTATCCTCAGTTAATGTTAGCTGTCTAACGTTAGCTGCCAGTAGCCAACTATAATCATCAATTTAAATGTCCGACAGGAACCTCAATAAACGATAAAAACGACTTTAATATATGCCTTGAACAATAGCCCATCTTAAATGAGATCAACTTCCTAGTGAACTAACAACAATGTTGTCTAATGCCATTTCTGACCGTTACACAAATATTATCAATAAGGTTATCATCAACGTTAGCTCACTTTAGCTTTCTGTCGAGCTAACCTAGATTGAGGTTAATATCGCAAATCTTCGCAAATATCGGAAATAACTATGCGATATATAATGTGTGCATTCTCCATCACCTCTTGTTATCATTCTAAGAAAGTGAAGCTACCGTTAGTAAACTTATTGATAACCTCCGCAATCTTCACAGACAGCGAGTTGACAAACTAAAGGGTACCGTTAATATAGCTAGCAAGAATCTAGCCATCTAGCTAGGTAATGCAAGCCAGCCAGGCAACCAACCAACCAACACGATTTAGGTCCTAGCAGGCTAGCTAGCTACCTAACCCCCGGACAACATGCCTTGGATATGGTCAAAAGATCACCTTACCTTGTAATATACATCAAACTGTATGTTTTCAGGAAGAGACCGAATGTCTCTTCGCGATCGACTGTAATTGTCCACCACTGCTGATATAGCAGTGTTGTACAGTGTTTCTGGGATCCATTCTAACTCCACTGCGGCCATATTGTTTTCCTTCTCTAAATCCAACACCGCCCCCCCTCCTACTTTCACTTCCCTCGCTACCTTACAGAGGTACAAGTATTTTCTGTGCTAGTCGTCATACACCCCTCCACTGCAATATCAAAATAAAACACGGCAATCGTCGGTCGGATTATGAATGCAACCCCTCTGTCATAATCTCATGTTTAGCCCTCCCGTTCCAACACCCCCTCGGTTCCCCAACATTCATCAGACTACGCAATGACGCAATTACGTTCTGATGCCGAGTTAGATTTGGAGCGTGCTCACTGGCATCACCACTGGCCCCGAGCGTGTTGCAAGACAGTCTTGTAGCCTAATGTAAACCAAAGGTTATATGATAAACACTAACACTGTCTTTAGAGTAGACTGTAAGATATCATTTTCTCCCTGACTAACTGTTTCAAGAACTTCAGATAAATTTAAAGAGATATTTGGAGATAAGGGGATGTGAGTCCCGGATTTAGATTAGGCCCTAATACACCTGTGTCATTAGAAATTAAATAGTTAACAGACTGTTGGCTTTTATCAACTAACACCATTTTTTAAAATCACAATAATTAAATGCATGGTATACTTTTTAGTTATATTTTGAATATAGGCTAACACGTGGTCCAACTTTACAAAAAGTTTAGGCTAAGGCTACCCTATTTTGCTGGTAAAAGAGAAGTCAGACTAGAAGTTTTATGAAGGTGATCTTTCCTCATTTATCATTCCTCACTACTGGTAATATTTTTTTTCATCATCTTTGAGTAGCCTAGACACCTGGGCCAGGCCTACCTATATGCAACATTTTTGCTCTTGTTAAGTCCAGTTTTAGCTTTACTGTATGTGCCTTGTTCTCCAACTAAAGAAAAATGTTGGTATACAATATAAAATGCATAGATCTCTCATATATAATAAGAGTAGAAAGGTAGACATCCTTACAGATAAAAGCACGAAAACACACACATACAGAACAAACAACACTTAGATTCAGATTCATTTTTATTGTTGCATCTCAATTTATATTCACATATAAAAAAGATAAAACAAATAGGTCTTGCCCCCTCTTAAAACCACACTCACCAAAGAGTTTGACGTAATTACTGGAGAACTGTTCCTGGAGCATGTGTGTTAGTGGAGAAAGTATAGGCCTAAAATGGTGATTGCTATAAAAGGTGAGCACTGCAATGTCACAGTGCCACTGCAACAATACAAATGACTGTACAATATATAAAATAAAATAGTTTAGACAAATTTACTAAATACATGTATTTGATAATTCTATTATCAATTGTTGGAAAATTAAAACTTAAAACTAAAACCAAAACAAATTGAGGCAGTATCTACCAAGTCAAATTGAACAGCATCTAGCCGCCCAAAAGGGTTTGGCACTGTGGGGCAGATTCCCAATTTCTCCCCTCTGCGATGGCAGGAATTAGACCACAGGAGGGCGCTGTAAGATGATTTAATTCAAAACACACAACTCAGTCAAATTAGCTAATTTGGTAAATAAATTATCTAAATAACTGCGAATTTATGTAGCCTGGCTTTCTATAGGCTATGGGCAACAATGTTCTTTAATTGATTGCAGCTATTTCCTTAATTGCATTGTCTCAATAAAACATGTAGGCAATTGACTAATGTGTCAAGTTAGCTTGACGTTAATACAATACATCACCTTAATAAATAATAAAACGTTGTAACCATATTTTCACTTCATACAAAGCAGTGTGTATAGGCCTACACATCACATGTGGGAAGTAGCAGTGATTCTGTTGCAGTTCAGAAAATCGACCAGCAGGAATCACTGTTCAATAGCCTTCCAGAAAGTGGCGTGATGACGGCTGCTTTCTAATCACATTCAGGTCTGGCCGTTCCTACAGCGTTTTCTTCGCCTATCCAGAGAGGACTCAGTCACCAGTGTCACCCATTACCCAGAGAAAGCTGGATACTGAATAACGGTGAGTGTTTTGTAGTTATCAGTAATATAATTGACACCTAGCGAGCTATGTACGTTAAATAATCATGACTGATAATGCTGAAAACGGCAACGGTTGATATGATCCCATGCATGCATGCATGCAGTGGTGTTTTCATCTGAATCAGCACCAGCCTGCTGGATAACACAAGGATCTTAGCACACCAGTTATTTGTGCTTGTTAGCTGGACGTATTAGACATACGAATCGTTTTATGGTCTTTTGTTCACACATGTACATTGATATGGTAGTTTTTAAATGAGAAGTTTGACTAGCTTTTTAGTTTCTATTCAAACCCTTCTTCTTCTTTCATGACTGGAGGTGAGGTGTTCGAAGTGGCTAGTTAGCCTTTATCTCTTTTTGTCTCCATCATTGCCAGGCAGACAGGGATCTTTGTTAAAGTCCTGATCCACTTAGCCGCAAATTAAACAGGGTAGCCTTGTTAATCATAAACAATAGCCTATTTTGCAAGGATCAAGGCTATTTAGTGCAGGATTCTTTCGTGGAAAATGGCAAACATCTGTCTGGTTAGACTCAGCTAACATCACGTTAGCTACCCCAAAATCATTATGTGTAGTGCAGATAAAACGTGGGTTTATTCGGCGTCATGTTGGGTAGGTGTGTGTATCTGCAAGACATGGATATGAAAGGACGATACGACACAAATTGTGCTGTTATCAGTAATACCATTGCTAGCCAGTTCTGGAACCACTATTGGTTATGCATGGACTACGGAGGTGGTAGGTGAAGCCTCCAGGAAGTTATTGCGGCAACCACTGTATCCTGATTGGAAGCAACGCGTGCTTTTGATTTTTAGGATTTTCACTTCTGCATTGCAGACGCTCCTGCATTGACTTCGCTCTGTTGGTAAACACAAGAAGCTACATGTTTATCTGTAGGGTAAACGCGTGACATGCCATGAATGTGAAGGCTGACCTTTGTCTGTTAAGATTATGTCACTGTTTTGATAGCTATAAAGCGTCCGCGTTCATATTCAGGTGAATTGTACGTTGAGATCATTGGACTTTTGTATAAAGGCAGGCAGTGTTGTGCCATATGTTCCACCCGAATTAATTTAAAGTCATTTGCAAGTATAATGCCACGTACTATTTTCTCTATGCTGTCCTGCTTCAGTCCTATTGTTTGCAGTGTAGATAACAGATGCCATTCACTGTCTTTCTATCTCTGAATCTGTTATGCACTTGATAGAGTAGTCACAATGTTTAGCTTTTGTTATGGTGGATCATCAGTCTCACCTCTTCTGTTAACCTAATATTTATCATGCAAGCTCATATTGTGCTACCGAGGAAGACTAAATAAGGAAATCCTAGATTATGTCATAGACAGAAGTCAGTATGGTTATGACTCTGATCATTTTTTATGTTAAATTGTAATTTGTAATGTAATTTAGTTTAAATGTCGAATCCATTGGTCAGTTTGGCATTGTGTACTGTTTCATTGTCAGTGTCCTTGCAAGTGCCATTGTAAGCTTGTTGCCTGCACACTTGTTTATGAGTATGGTTCACACGGTCATTTGAAGTGGTTTATGGTTTCCTTTTATTGAACTGAACTAGCAGTCATAATTTCAAACCCATCAAAAAACACTCACCTGTCCACCTAGGCTACAATCTTGGAAAGCTTGACTTCCTGTCTTTTTGGGGAAGAATCTGGCCTCTCTCCCTTGATGCTTGTTTAGATGTTGGGGGGATCTCCCGCTGGTGGGAACCAGAACGTTTTAGAGAAAGAATCCAGAGATTGTAGAAAGCTGTAGCCTTTTATGTAGTCTAGTTATGTAGTAACAAGCTTGGCCAATCCTGTCAGTGGCTAAACACTGCAGGTCAGAGTCTTGACGTTGGAAAGTGGCTTTCGTTAAAGTTAGTTTTCACTGAATTCATTCAATGTTTTATATCGGTTTAGGCTCAGTGATGCATAGGTTTTGGGATCATAATGATCTCACATGTAATGGCATTGCTGTGATAGAGCCTAGGGAGGTGGTGAGGTGATTTGGGGGGCTGCTCTCTTGTGGAGGGGATGTAATGAAACCCAGATTTAAGGGCAAAGGGGTGGAGTGCACCCCTGCCCCCTCTGCTATGACGAGAATGTCCTTCTTTCCACCAGTGGAGAATTTGTGCAGTACACATCACAACAGGAATATGTTATTTCTGAGAGCATGTCAACCCCCCCTCCCCCAAACACACATATATATATATATATATACACACACACACACACACACAAGGAATGCTATATGTTATTGTTTGCTCTATTTAAACTGTGGTTGTTTGCTTTGATTGATCCAATGTGGTGGGTGAATAGTATGGGAAACAGTGTTATGCAACATCCACAGGGAGGGGTCTCATAATGCAATCATTCTGTAGATCTTTAAATGCTGGAATTCTTTTGGCATATCTAAAGTGAAATGTTTCTTCACATCACTCTCTCTCTCTCTCCCCCTCTCTCACTCTCTCCCTCTCCCTCTCTCTTTCTCAGGTCTGGTGAAATAGAGGCAGCCCAGAGCAGTCCTCTGCCTTAACCCCTTCTTTGCCTCTGTATGGCAGAGCCGCTTTTGTGTGATGACCTTGTAGACACACCGCTTTGGACGTAGTGACCGGAGCAGCCCACCATCATGTTCAACTTCAAGAAGGACAAAGAGAAGGACGGAGCGAGGAAGGAGAAGAAGGACAAGAAGGACAAGAAGGAGCGCATGTCGGCCGCCGAGCTGCGCAGCCTGGAGGAGATGAGCATGCGGCGCGGCTTCTTCAACCTCAACCGCGGCTCCAAGCGCGACTCCAAGAACAAGCTGGAGATCTCCAACCCCATCCCCATCAAGGTGGCCAGCAGCATGGAGCTGAGCCTGACCGACATCGAGTCGGACGGCCTGAGCAACCGCAGCAGCATGGTGCTGGACATGGACCAGCCAGAGCGGCAGCTCCAGCTGCTTCCACTGAAGGAGACTACGCCAGCAGGACGGGCCAAGAGAGGAGCAAGGAGGAGAGCCCGTCCGAGGGCTCCACGCCGTCCGGCCAGAACTCGGCTGCGCCGTCCCCGCAGGTGGAGACCAAGGTGTTTGACCCCCAGCGTAAGCAGAGCCTTCAGCAGCAGCAGCAGCAGCAGCAGCAGCCTGGCCCCCCGAAGAAAGTGCGCATCCCGGAGGTGGTGGACAAGACGTTCCCGGCGGACCTGCGTCTCCCGGTCGTGATCCCGCCGCACACGCCAGAGGCCCGCGAGCTGGAGCTCCAGCGCCGCAACACCGGCGACTTCGGCTTCTCGCTGCGCCGCACCACCATGCTGGACCGCGGCGCCGATGGCGCCGTCTACCGGCGCGTGGTCCACTTCGCCGAGCCTGGCGCCGGCACCAAGGACCTGGCCCTGGGCCTGGTGCCGGGGGACCGGCTAGTGGAGATCAACGGGCGCAACGTGGAGAACAAGAGCCGCGACGAGATCGTGGAGATGATCCGGCAGTCGGGCGACACGGTGCGCCTGAAGGTGCAGCCCATCCTGGAGCTGAGCGAGCTGAGCCGCTGCTGGCTGAGGAACACCGAGGGGCTGCGGCGCGAAGCCTTTGATGTGAGTAGACCTGTCAATCATCTCTCTCTCTCTGTCTCTGTCTCTTCTTTCAGTCCATCTTTCACTCTCACCATCTCTTCTCCCCAGGGTTTCATATGCCTTGTGCTCACGATGAGCATGATGGGTGGGTAGGGGTCGGCTATGCTGTGTGAGTAGCTTATGGAATAAGGAGGTATGACACTGTGAACTTTCGTCATGCTCTCTGTCAGTCAAGTGTCTTCCCTCCAGGTACAAATGTAATTTCACTGGCACTTTCTCTTTTGCGAGTTGGAGGATCACCTGAATCACCTGAAGTGCCTTTTTAAGGAGCTGGATGAAAAGCTGATGAAGCGCTGTCAACGGATCTGTATTTATCTGTATGTGTTATGAACTTGCTTTTCTTGTTACGTGTTGGGCAATTTGCAGCAGCTGATGAGGTGGTGGATAAACATTCAATAATGCAGTATAATTACTTATATTGACTTCCAGAGGAACATGTATTGGATAAGAAAAGAGATTGGTCTTGGTAGAAGCCCGTAACCAGATGCTGCAAGCAGCCCAACTACTTAACAGGGACAGCTCTATCATGAACATGAATTATTACCGTTTTTTTTCTCGAATGGACTTAATTCCGTCACCTTTACATTCTATGTGCTCTGTCCTCTTCGATGCCCTCATGACCTATTTCTTTCTGTCTTAACCATTGACTTGATTTTGGTTTCTTTTCCAACATGCAAGTTTATATGAGGACTTTGAACAGGTCACTGGGCTGTGACCAGGGACACGTGGCTGTGTTGTCTAAACACACTAAAGGACAGCTGTGAAGGACAAACCAGTGAAACAGGCCCACGTGGCTTTCACTTTACACAGTGCGTAAACCTGTTATCCAGGAGTGGTTAAATAGCTTTTGCTTTTTTCTTTTACTGCTGTTGCTTTTCACTGTTTGTGCCCACATCTGTTGTGCTTGTGTCAGAGCAATGTGTGCGAGACCCACACAGAGACATTTATCTTCCTCTCTGGTGGAACCCAAGTGCTCGTGAGTGAGATTGGGTGTGATGAGTGAGATGGTTGGCTTTTATGTGTCCAGATATTGTGTAATTTAAAAATGCTCTCAAATCAAGTGGCAGTCTGGTTATATCAGGAGGAAGCTATTGGCCCTTATCTATGCTCAGCTTCCTTGTTGGGTAGGCTATCTGATAAGACTGCCATTTGGCATTGGGTTGGGTTTTCTGTGTGTGTGTGTGTGTGTGTGTATGTAGGTGGTTGAAAGTGTGTGTCCGCCGTGCGTGCTTGTGTGTGTGTGAGAGAGAGAGGGAGTGTGCGTGTGTTTGTGTAAGGAGCTACTGTACTGGAATGAATCTGGCAGTCTGGTGCAATCAAACACAGATGCGTGAGCAGTGACTGACAGCTCTGCACAAAACTGTCGTATTCTTAAGCTGTAATCGGTAAGCCATGTGTGCATATGATAGCCTGCCCAGCATAATTACATGGATAAGACATATGTAGGTTTCCTTACCACACCCTAAAAAGCACAAAGTACCCGCAGGATTGCATCAGGCCGGTCTATCTGACAAGTACAGACATTTCAGGCCGTTGTAGAAAAAAAAAAAGCCTGTGCCTTTTGATGACATGTGGCCACTGGGCAATAGTGAGTAATCTCATTTGCGGAATGACTGGAAAGTTCTGAAGAACAGTTTAGAGAATGGCACCACTTGTATTCTGAGCGTACACATCGTACACATGTGCGTGCATCACCATCTGTTTGTGGGGACTGAATACTACAGTGTTGAACCAACTGAGTGGAAAAAAAAAAACAGAGGCCTAATCAGAAAGTGGGTCTTCCCTTTAGGGATGCAAAAATAGTAAGCCCTATTTGCGTGTGTGTTGGCTTGTTTGTGTGAATGTTCCCATGTGCATATGTGAAGTTGAATGTGTGTTTGGGTGTGTGTTTGTGCATATGTGAAGTTGAATATGTGTGTGGGTGTGTGTTTGCGCCCGAGTGTGTATGTGTTTCTGAGAGTGTGTTGAAGTAAGTGTGTGTCCTATAGGTCTCTGTGTGTGTGTGTGTGTGTGTGTGTGTGTGTGGACGCTGTAACGGACCCTGTCCCTTTCTCTTTGTTCCGCTCCTGGCTGTAGCAGATGAGGAGCAGCTGCTCGCTCTCCCAGGCTGCGTGTTGAGGGGGGCGTTCTGTGGCAGTGTCCCCTCAGGGGGTCCCCTGTCATTATGACGTAGGTAGGAGTGACGGAAAGAGAATGATGAATGTGACCCCGGTGTTCAGTTCATTCTCTGCCATGTTCTCACTGTGTTTGAACATTCATCAGTGTGGTAATAGGATAATAACAATACACTTAGGAAGTTGACGAGGAAGATTACGCTGTTTTCGTTCAGGTGGCAGCTGTTCCTATGGCTCAGTCAGAACTGTAAAGCACGATTGACTGGGGGTATTGTTGATTGGCCTCATCGGTAAACCCTTGCCATGTGTTTCTGGTTTATGAGGCTGGCAGATCAGGCTGGCATCTGTTGGATACGCATCAGGATCTTATTGTTGGCGCGACAGTTTTAGGGCTGACGAACTGCAGTGAAAATATGGATTTGTAAAGGCATTTAGCTGCCTAGCTGTGAGGGGCTCGGTGAAATACCTGATCCATGTGTTTCTTCAGGGCCTGTTTGTCCTCTACTGTAATTTATCGTCGTAACCTAAGCCTACCTGGGCTTCATACTTTCTGTAGCAGACTGAATGAATGGCCTTGCTTTTTTCTGCTAATATTCTCTTGGCTGAAGTCCCACTGCAGTTGCACACCAGTGCTACCAGGAGCCTATTATTCAGAACATTCTTTTCTCACCAGCAGTGTGTGACGGTAAAACGCCCCCCCCCCCCCCCACCTTCCCCCCTTCCTCATTCCAGAGTTTTCAGCATTGTTCTATTTTGGGATTTACCAATAAACAATGAGGGACTCGCTCGCCTGTGTGGTTCTGAGCCTGCCTCCCTTTGTGCTTATTTTGGCTGCCTGCTTCCCTGTGGATGCAGGAGCAGGGGAGAGAGTTCTAGGGGGCTGCATACCTAAGCTAAGCTAAGCTAAGCTAAGTGCAGGCACTACTCTGATACCTCTGATGCCAGTCCGTTAGACCCACTCACTCCCAATGTGTCTGGGTGGGATGTGGATGCTGGCTGTCCCTGTTCTGTAAAGAGTCAGGGCTCGCCTGCCTGACCCATGCCTGATGTGATTAGGTTTTAGTCTGTTGTCCGGTCCATTTCGTGTACTGCCTCAACAACTCCACTGACACAAAAAGCTGTGGTGGAAGGCAGTGAGCTGGTTTGTGGAAAATCAAATGTGCAGAGAAGCCAGATGCTGTCCCTTTTGATGTTTTTTTGTTTGTTTTGTTGCTGAAATGAAGGAATAAATGCTCTGCCTGCATGGGCCAACTTTGGCTGCGCACCCAAGAAGCTGATCTCTTGTGTGTGAAAAGAAAGAGAATAATAAAAGAGAAATCAGGAGAGAAAGGCTTGGAGTCCAAGCGGATAAGAGAGTGGGGATGCAAACAGGAAATGGAAGCTTGAGGCCCATGTCAGGGCGTGCTCACAGCGTCGACTCACGGTTTGGCAACCTGCATGTGTCTACCAAGGAAGTCTGTTTTGCTGGAACTTGTGTGTGTGTGTGTGTGGGTGTGGGTGTATGTGTGATGATGGTGGAGAGATGTATTTGCGTATCCCCCCCCACCAAGCAGCCCTACCCAGCGTCTTTGTCCTGAAAAACAAACAGCTTGACCGTCAAATCCAGAATAAAAGAGAGCACTCTGAAAACCGTCACGTCTCACTTCAACAAAAGGGCAGCACATGGTTGCTTCAACGTCACCGGCAGAACCCGTACGGCACAAAGGCGGGGGCAGCTGGCTGGGATTGTAGCCACTCTTCTATAGGCCTCATATAAAATGCACATTTTTAATAGGATGGATGAAGCCGTCTTCTGAGGCTATAAATGGTCTGCAATGATCCAGTTGGGCTCCATATTGATTTTGGAGAGTGGAGTTTATTCTCCATCAGGGAGGGGGGGGGGGTTTAAAATAGAAAGTCTGGGGGTTTCTGGGTGGAGAAAGTCATGGGTGGGGATTGTTGAGAACAAAGAGACTCTTCAAGAACGGTTATTACAGGCCAGAACTCATAAAGAAAAAATACATGACATTTAATAGATCATGGAATTACTTGTGGCTGTGTGTGTGTGTGTGTGTGTGTGTGTGTGTAGTTACAGAAGAACGCCAGACTCTGAAGGACTTAACATCCTGCAGGTATTTGAAGTAGTCACTGAATGGTGTGTTGCCTCTGTGAGTATAGTGGGCCAGAGGTCCCTAAGGAATCACCTGGAAACTGAGCGCTCATTGACTGCTGAGTGGGGAGCAGGGGAGGCTGCCATTTAGAGGAGTTGTAGATCGTGCAGGAGAGGAGTGTGGCAAGCATGGAGGCGCTCTATTTTTGGCTTCCCAAAGCATTTTTAACGTCAAATCGCTGTTTTGCTTGGCGGCGGGCAGCACATAGAAATTCCCTCCTCCACGCCGAGGAATGCTCAGAAGGTCAAGGGTCAGAAACAGGCCGCAAACCTCCAAGGCATACACACACACACACACTCTCACTCTCACTCTCACTCTCTTTCACACACACACACACACACACACACACACACACACTCTCTCTTGTTATAGCACCCACTTGGCCCACACAGACAGGCAGGAACAGCCCTGTCTTTAAGCTCACTGACTTATGTGGGGGGAGTGCAGGATGTCCTGTGATGAACATCAGGAAGGGAGATCTAGGGATAGAGCAGCACAACAGCGTGCAACAAACAGGTACATAAATAGGTCCTATTTTCAGCAGCAGACTCTGAACGGTCCAGCCTCACTGTCTCCAGTTGGTCAAGCTTACGCGCGAGAGGTGTGTTTGAGCCTCGGGCTAGCAGTGGGTTCATTTCTGGATTTCCTCTCTCTTAATAGCCATATGGATTACCATTCATGAGTGCGGCTTCAAATAGGTCAACTCGAACATTGCATAAACGGCCCTCCTGAGATTTCTGTGTATTTAGCATCGGTTGCTTTATGATTTTGTCGTGGCCCTCGGCCCTAAAAGTTAAATGTGTTTTCATGTTGTGCATCTGCAATCCTTGTCAGGACAACACACACTCTGATTTACAGTCATAACTTTGCGTAGGTCCTCTCTGAAATGTGTCCAAGCGAACATCAAACTCTCAGAAATGTACCCAGATTCTATCATACATAAGTCAAAGCAGTGACACAGCTCAGTCCCTGGATGTTGAAGCACCTCAGACTGCCATCTTTCACATCTCAATAATCTCTCTCTCTCTGTCTCTCTGTCTCTCTGTCTCTCTGTCTGTCTGTCTGTCTCCCAGGGCTTAAAGTGTTCAGGCGTGAGCTTGTATGTGTAAGATTTGAAAATAGGCAATGAGACTACAGTATATATGGCGTCCTCATAAATGTCTGATAACTTCAGGCACAGATATTTTTATTGCTTTAAGCCCTGCTCTCTCTCTCTTTTTCTCTCTCTCTCTACTAGCATCACACAATGCGCCTCTCAGTCCCCAATAGTTGGCTTATTACTGCTGTATAGTGGAATAAGAAGTCAGGACTGGGACAGTAGTTGGTCATTTTTTTGCTCCACTGCTCTATAATCATTACTCTCGCCCTGCCCCCACCCAGCAGGTTAACCTGAGCTGGTCTAACAGGCAGTGCCTGAGTGCTGGGGAAGAGTTGCTGATTGCAGGGGTTTGCGGCTGTCAAGGTGGTGCCATGCAGAGCGTTAGATTACTCCCCCCCCCCCACCGGCGTCTCGCAGCAGGGGAAAGGCACCTCATGACCAGCTAGGAGGTGATGGTTTACGGAATAAAAGGCACAAAAACGCGCCATAAGTACAGTGTCAGCGCTGGCAGGCGTTTACGGGGGAAGACGCGCAGTGTTGCTTCACGCCAGGCCCTCCGGTCCCTGAAGCCCAGGTGCCACTGTGAGCGAGTCTGCCAGGAAACATAAGAAATGCAGCACATGTTCCTCTTGCTATGTGCTGTGCTGTTCCACATATAGCCAAGACCCCCCACACACACACACACACACACACAGACATAGCAGTGTTTTTCAGGTTTGTGGAGCCGTGAGACAGAAGCTGCGGCCTGGCCACCAGTCAAGACGGCAGCCTCTCAGCGCTGGCTCTGCGGGCCTCTGCCTGTGCCTGTGCCTCTGCCTGTGCCTCTGCCTCCGCCGCCTCACCGCTAACCTCAGGGAGCTTCTGGGAACTTTCCGGCGCATTCCTCATTGTGTTTGTCTGTGACGGCCCGGCCTGTGCCCAGAGGAAAGGCCAAAAGGGAAAAGAGACAATACTGGGGCTGTGTTTTTTGTTTTGTTTTTTTGTCGACGGCACCCACGGATTTTTCTGGAATGGCCGTGTCTTCCTCTGCAGATGGTCTCTGTGAAGGACGATTGTGCCTCTCTCTCCGGGCTCCATTTTGTACTTCTGGCAGCCGCTGAATTGTTGACCGGAAGCCAGTGTGGTTGACACCGAAGACGCCAGAATGCGCTCATTGAGTTGTGCTGGAGAGCGCCGCAGTGCTAATACACTCGGCGGAGATGGAGATAAAGCGCTCTGGGGAGACATGGCGGAGGAGAGAGGGCGGGCCAGAAACATCCTTTTGAAATCCCAAATGAAGTAACAGTGGTGTGTGTTATGCATTCTGCTCTGCTGTCTCCTCTTTTGACTGTGTGTTTACTTGGATGTTTCTGTTTTAGTGGGGACCATCTGTGACAAATTAAGTGATCCACTTCTGTGTGTGTGTGTGTGTGTGTGTGTGTGTGTGTGTGTGTGTTTTCTGTCCTTCCCTTGCATTGCTTAAACAACCATTTTAAGCACTCTGTGTTTGGTTTAACAACCAATGTTCCATCCGAGGAGCAGTTATTCTCATTTTTCTCTGTCTTATTTTTCTTTTGTTGCTATCTTTTTCACTCTGCTACTTTTTCCCTTCTCCTTCATGTCTCCCTCTGTTCCCCCTTTGGCTGCGGCCTGTGGTATGTTTGCTGCCTTGGCATCGGTTCTGAGTAGCCTGGGATCAATTTAGTCTAACTGAATATTTAATATGCCTGTATATGTAAAACAATCTGGGCTGCTGCATTCACACACACATGCGCTGGCCTCCTGCCTCTGACTATTGCAGTCAGCGTAATTAATGGCAGTAATTAGTAAATTAATCTGTTCCCCAGACGGGCTCCATTTAATTTACAAGACCAAAAATTTGCCCCATTGTTCCACACATGTTGGTGGTCAAGTGTGTGTGTGTGTGTGTGTGTGTGTGTGTGTGTGTGTGTGTGTGTGTGTGTGGTGGCATGACACAGTAGTGAACTTGAGAAGTGCTGGGTGAAGTTTCTGAGTGCCCCATCACCCACCCCCTGTGCACGTGCATGTGGCCTGCTTTCACTTGTTTAGTAGATTCAGAGTGACAGAATCAATGGCCATTCAACACAGTTCCCCCGAGGTCATGCCACTGGTTGGTACATGTGTGCACAGTCAGTCATAGAGCCCTTTCCGGGATAACACGGACAAATACACACTCTCTTGACCTTTCTGACCACACGACACACGCACACACGCGCACACACACGTGTCACAGTTCACCCCTCTCCACTCTCTACCGTGCACTGTGTAGCCGCGCTCCTTTTTGTTGCGTTTGGCTGATGGGCTATTGTCTTTCTCCCTACTAAAACCACGAGTTCCATTCAGGAAGTAATCCTGATTTGATTGGCACACGTTTTATCTAAACCTTCTCATCGTATCTGATCTCTGAACTCAAACACACTTTTTTTTTTCTCGCCCTGGCGCTCGGCTCCATTTCTCTCCCCTTGTCTTTTCCATCGCCATGGCTCGAAAAACCTCACCGAAATAACTCTCGACACAACAGCGCATTGTGTATGACCCCAGTGTTTTTCATCGTCCCTCAAAAGTCCAGCTTTCCAGACTTGATGATAACAAATATATAAATCTGCTCCAGCGTTTTCCTAGTGGTAGTAAAATGTCAGCTATTTCCTGTGGCTTTCTCCTCCGCGCTGGTACCACTGTGTGTTCCTGACAGGGCTCTGGAGCGGAGAGGGAGAGATGTTGTTACGAATTCCCCTCACGTCTTAATACTCCCATGATCGTTAGCGCTGAATGCCTGCTCACTGTGCCAATGGGTCATGAACTGGTATTTGTCTGTGAAGAGCTTGGCACCCACTTGGGGCTTAACTGGCATTCGTTAGCCCTCAGTGTATAAGTAGTAATTAGACGTTGTGCCGCAAAATGAAGTTATAACTTATTTCTCGCTTCATTTTAAGCAGTCTCATTCCACTGTGTGGATGGTGTATTGAAACTAAAATGAAAGCAGTTGTAAATTATGGCCTATGAATGATAAATAAAGAATGAAAACTTAATGGGTGAATAAATCATTCAATGACTGAATGAACTAAATAAACAAATAAGCTGTAGCCTCGACTGTATTTCCCTATCTACTTCTCTGCATTGCCATTCATCGGAGTAGCAGGGCTCCTAAATGACCTCGCCTTGTGCCAAAATGAATAAAACTATTAGAAGGGCCAATCTCTAGGGAAGTGGAAAATGTGTTCAGCCCTGGGTGTGCGAGGCCTGAGCGAGATATGGAGGAAGCAATCGAGCGCACTGCGGAAACCCTGCCACACAGACCGGGTACACTCGTTTTTATCTACCTGAGTTCAGGACCGGGAGCTCCATTATTACCTCATGCCATCTGCAGTCACACAAACCCAGTTGACGGGCCGACTGGCATTGTCTGTTCTTGGTCGTGTAGAAGTTAGTCGTGGGTTTAGGGAGGGGTGCTGAAAGGCACTGAGTGAACGGTCAGTCATTGTGGTCTGCGGTTCACCCTCCAGTACTATTATAGTAACCCTGTTGAGTGAGCTGGCGGACCTTTTGTTTACCTGTCTCGGAGGTTCTGTTTGCGTTATGGAAACAGAACCAGGCTCATTATTTATGCCCAAGTGGTTTGTTGAGCACAACAAGGTTTTTTCGGTGTGTTCTGGTTGGTCTAGTTTTTGGGAAGCTGGATTAATCGACTTTTGATGAGCTGGTCAGACGCTTATAGTTTTCATTAAGTATATAAGTATATATACTTTTTTGATCCCGTGAGGGAAATTTGGTCTCTGCATTTAACCCAATCGGTGAATTAGTGAAACACAAACAGCACACAGTGTACACACAGTGAGGTGAAGCACACACTAATCCCGGCGCAGTGAGCTGCCTGCTACAACGGCGGCGCTCGGGGAGCAGTGAGGGGTTAGGTGCCTTGCTCAAGGGCACTTCAGCCGCGGCCCACTGGTCGGGACTCGAACCGGCAACCCTCCGGGGTAGATGTTTATGTTTATGTGTGTGTATGTGGGTGGGTGTGTGTGCGTGCATTGCATGTGCATGTGCTTGTGTGTTTGCCTGTTTATGTGCCTGTGTGTGTGCATGCATGCATATATATGTCTGCTGTGTGAGTATGTGTCATATGTAGGATTACTGTGAATGTATGTGTGTGCGTGTGTATCTGTTTATGCACATGTGTGCATATGGAATGGGTTTACATGACCCCTGGAGGCAAACATACGTAAAAAATTGGTCATCCTAGGCCCTACGGTTCTCAAGATATTCACAGAAAACTGTGTCTGCCCTACCCTCCTTTCGGGGGGTCCAGTCCAGCGGGGGGCTACAGATCAAAACAAAAAAAGGTGGTTCCATGCTATCCATATGGGGTTACATGCCCACCAAGTTTCGTGTACCCCTGTCTTACAGTGTCCCGGGAATCCTTGACGGAAATTTGGACATGCGAAAAAGAAAAAGAAAAAAAAATCTGACTAAACCTATATGACCGCCGCTTCGCTGCACGGTGGTCATAATAAGTACCTCTCAAAATCCAGTAGGTGCATACAATAACAGGCCACTTGTGCGCTTTAATGGTTGTTTATTTTGTAAGAGCTCGATGAATGAGTCAGGCTTCACCTGTTAACAGGTCGTTGTGTGGGACACCAAAGTGGTCAGCAGGTCTGGGAGTGCTCAGGCGAAACGAGGAATGTTGTTCTCCGGAATTGTGCTGCTGCTGCTACTGCCGCTACGCCTCCGGTTGTCGTCAGGAGTGGACTGGGAAAGGTTTCCTCCTCTCAAAAGAGCTCCATTCTGGTATTTGTGGAATCTGCTTTGGAACAAACATGGCACTTCCTGCTTGAGTCTCCAGAGGAGGCCGCAGAGGAGAGAGATGGGGATCCTGGCCGGCTTCACAGACGGCCGAGAAGGAGATGGAGAGGGAGCAGGACTCCTTGGTCGTATCCTCCTGAGCTTCTTGCGCGGTGTTGTGCGCAGGGCTGTCTGTGTGTTAACTGTACACAGAGGTTGTTTATTGACGCGTTTATTGAGCTCAGCCAGTATGTTCTTTCCATCGGTCCCCCCTCCATTTCCTTCCCTGTAATTGCAGTCCTAGTAAAGTTGTGCAAGTTGTAATATATTGTAGGGGTGAAGCATATTTTGGGCTGAGTTAATGTTTTATGTCAGCATGGAGCCCAAGGCAAACTAAATGAATAAAACAACAACAAACTGAGTTAAATAAAACACTGTTTTTTCACACTGCTCCCATGGCCTTGCTCCTCAAGAAAGAAGCTAATCATTTGCCCTCCCCCTCTTGTTAATTTTTACCACCATTAACAGATGCATCTTGAGTGGCCATAGTCTTTCGGTAAGTGAATGGTGATCAACTTCCTTCCCCGGCCCACTTACGCCACCTGGTTTTTCACTCCCAAACAAAAAGAAAAAGTCACAATTAGAGGGGAAGTCTCCGGAGGAAGAGGGGGAGGAAGGCCGGGGGCCGCGGGTAGACGTGACGACCAGTGCCCCCGTGGCGCGGGGCTCGTTAGAGCACAGATACTTCCTGCCAGGATGGACCTTTCAGCGGTGTCATGAGAAAATGCACGGGCTTCCACACACACACACACACACACACACACACACATATATATATATACGGACGCACCAGGCCCACTGTAATCAGGCCCTGCACATCCTGCCTGAGACCCCACTACACACACACATTCACACATTCACACATTCTCAGACTCTTTCCCAGTCCTTGTCAGTTCTGTTGTGTAGCTGCTGTACTTGGCAGATGCCTCACTTGCGAAACATAACAATTTCAGCTTTTCTTCATGTACTGTAAAGGCCAGCCCAATTGGGACAGCCTTTTTAAAGCTTTTAGATGGGGCCCCTAACTACCACTGACCCCAGACCAGAAAACGAGGACTGTCCAGAGAGAATTCCCTAGGCCGCTTGCCCTCTCTCTCTCCCCCCCCCTTCATGTCTGACTAGGCTGCATGTCTAGTGGATTGATTCATTTTTCTCTGCCAAATATAGGCTAGATTGGAATCTGGCTAGCATGGCTGTGATCGTGGAATCCTTGGGAATTAGGCTAGAGTGTGAGCATGAGTGTTTTCTGGAGTCACCCAGGATTACGGGTTGAGTGGACACCCCCAGGAAAAATCCTCTGGATTATCAGCCCCGGAGCCATAAGGAAAACCATAGAGTTCTCGCTGCTGTCCATAGGAAGTGATGATTGACAGTTTGCTCAAACAGCACATGCCAGGGCTGCTCTTTCAGTGTCGACCTAGACCCATCAGCAGGACCTTTGCCTTTGGGAAGCCCAGCAGGGTCAAGGGTTGGTTCTTGATGACGTCCCTGAGGGGACATATTTGAGCATGATGAGTTGCATGGGCAGGCAGATCGATGAGTTGCTTAAGTTCCACTCAAATCTAATGCATCATTGCTTTTCAGATGCCTTTCACTGTTGTATTGTTTTACCTTTGTTATAGATGTGGTTATAGATGTTGTTTTTATTGCTACCATCTGAGCCGCCAAAAAAGATCACATTTTACATTTTAATGTTAAAGCAACACCAAAGCACTTTTCCTCTGTCGCACGCACGCTATTTGTTTATCCAGCACTGGCTTTGGAAATAACTATTGAGAGAAAGTGGAATAGAATATTATGTCCAATGTTTTAATGTTCTGCATTATGAACTATATTCCAATATGTGGTTTAATGTTCTGCATTTCTCATTAGTAGGTCACTTTGATACTAAAAGTATGATTTTATGTAATGACTGTATGATATCTGTACTGTCCCTGTGTATATCTGTGTATGACTGTATTTAGAGATAAGCAGAAATATTATGACTTTGCAGTGTTTTACTGTTCTGCATGGCTGCGTCAGTAGCTATCTGCTCCGGTTTGCCAGGTTGCCACTAATCCGAGTCTGATTCAGTGTAGTCCACGTAAAATGGGATGACCAACGCCATCTCCCGTCAGCCTGGAAGGATACTTAAACCCTAACTATTTCCTTGTCTAGTTAGAGCAGCTGATGGATCTTTAGGTGAAGTCATGCTGTCTCTCCCTTGATGCGCATCATTGTAAATAAACTCTGTTCCTGATTTTTCATACTATTGGTCTCTATTAAATCTATGGTATCAAAATTACCATCACTATGTCCACAGACAAGGTAGAGTATGTTGCATGATTTTATGAAAGTATGATGTATTGCGACATCAGAAGGAAGTCAAATTTGTAGTTTCTTATGTCTCATTCCTTCGAACTACAGATCCGCTACCCAATCTGGCAAACTTGCATAGTGCGGTTATAGCCTATAGAGGGTCGCAAAGCGAATGCAGAAGTGCCGTTCACCCTGTTACCAGTTGATGAACCACTGAAACGATTTTGGAAACATTATTTTAAGGTACAAAAAACTCTTTGTTGCTTTTAAGGAAAATCAAGAGCTTACTGATTTGACAGAGCTCGACACAGTTTTTTCATAGCTAATGCCAGAAGCACAACTCCATCCGCCATCCCAGCAGAAGGTGTTGTCTTGTTAGGTAACTGCCTTGTATTTTTGGTAGCCCAGTCAGAGCGTAAATTCCATGTTAACCAAGGGACTGTGTTCCCTTTTCAGAAGTGATGTGGTGTAATTCTAACTCAGCTACCCCCTGTATAATGAAGGCTATTTGGACAGAGAAGAATGGAATGGAATGCTTTATGTCTCCAGGCTGATTCTTTTCCATTTAACTTGGAGAAGGAGGGAGGTGGGGGGGTAGCTTGTACTGAGAGAGGCACGCTGCTGATTCCTGATGGCTCATAGTTTATCGTTTCCGTTGGTGGCAGATTTCCCAGACCCAACTGGTCGACTCCTTGCATGGAACTCTGAATCATTCCGTACGTTGTTATGGTTGTTAGTTTTTTTTTTTTTTACGTCTTGTTAATGGCTAGGCTGTTCTAGATGGATGTGTTGTGTGTTATGCGTATTACAGTGAGTGTGTGTCATCGTTTGGCTGCCGGATCCACACAAATGAAGAGGCTCTTAAAGTGGAGCTTTATCCTCGAGAGTCAGAAGGAGCCCAGCTGGGGCAGAGGGAGCTCTCGATGCTGAACAACGAGAGGGTGACGTGCTTGGGTCGTGGTGTCGCTGTCAGCTCACACGATGCCACGGCCGGCCCCTTGTGACAGAAAAACAGAGAGCACTCTTCATCTCGTCCAGAGAATACTTCAGCCATCAGAGGGGCTGGACGCTCTTGTAATCCCAGAGTGACTGTCATGTGGGCACAGACCACCCCTCGAGATTGTAAGCCCCTTTGCCCCCCCTAGCCCCCACATAACCCACCCAGCCAACCCCCTCTTCCACAACCAACACAAGCATCCCCCTAACAAGCTGCATTTGTTTAATCTACCAGATGTTCCACAGGCCTTTCCGAGATCCCGTGCTGAGATTTAATCCGCATTTCTCCACAGAGCCGGATTAAACGCCCCCGGGGTCTGTAAATGGGTGCAGGGCTTGGGCCTTAAGCGAATTGGTTTGAAAATGGGTAAACACAGGCTTTTGTGGAGGTAACGCATGGCTGGTGCCACACCTTCTGCTCTGCGTGGGTCCGCCGTGTTAGCACACATTTGAAGTGGCGTCAGGAATCCGTACGACTCACTGCAAAGCTTTTGCCCAACAGTAGCATTGAGATCACTGCTGTCTGATGAAAGGTGAAGGACAGAGTTGTCAAGACTCTGAATTAGGGTTCATTTCAGGGTGATGTGTATGTTAGAGTGGATGAGCTGAGTGATTAACTAGAGATGTCTTTTTTGCAAGCTAACGGTAGCCTGCCAGCACTGCTACCAATGATTCATGTGAAAACCTGTAGTTATTGCCAAACCAGACAGGTTGCATTCTCAGCGTTTAACTTGGAAAGGATTCTCGCTTCTTTTAATCATCAGCCAACATAAGTACCTGGGGAAATTCCTTGTTTATGGAGCCCTGTTCGAAGTGAATGCAGTTGTATGTCAGATTGTCAACAGTACATTCAGGTCGTAAATGGATGTGATTTTGGGGACTATTTTGAAAGTGTGGAGAAAACTGATTTAAAACAAGTACAAGTTTATTTGAGGCAGCTGTTGCCATTGTGTGTTCAGCCTACTGTGGAACTAGAACATGAACTAGTTTGGGATTTGCTGCTGATGTATCATATTGTCAGTCTGACCTGTATGTTTGTGTTTATGTTTATGTTTCTGTTATATTTATGAAGGGGAGGTTTCTTTTCCAGAGTACCACTACTGCGTGCCTTTTTATTGGTCTAACACAAGCATGATCCTCCAGCTTGTTTTTAATAGCATAGGGTGGTCCTAAGTTTACAAGAGACATGGTGTGAGGGCAGGGACATTATCAGATTAGCACACATTATTCAGTTGCACCTCACACAGGCCTACAGAGACCTATTCTAAGCAGCAGAGAGCAGCCTGTCGTGAGCGTTCTCCTTGCCCTTTATTTGACTGCGGCTGCTTTCGCAGGTTAATTAATGCCACGCAGGTTCACTCTGCATTCCTGCATGAGCGTGAACTTGATGTGACTCGGATATTGTGAGTGTGCAAGTGAGAAAACCGGGAGGGGTGAGGTCTGTCTGCCATGGCGTCGGCATGTTTTAGATTTGGAAAGCTTTCCTTGATTATAGATCTCTCCTCTTCCAAGGTTCAGCTAATGAACTATGGATTTAGGGTCATGTCTGTTCTTGTCATGAGCATTGCCATTACCTTTTACTGAGGCACCACTGGGATCACTTCACAATTTCAGTTTTGAATCCCCACATTTAATCTACACAGTTACATCAGTACTACTGTTTATTCTGCAGCAGAGATCCTTACCGCTAATAGATAGAGGAGAGATATCAATGTGCGGTGTCCCTTCATGGTGTCCTGCCCCAGTGGACTAGGCATATGTAACTGAAGCCACCAGCTAATACCATCATTGAAAGCAGAGACTCTTGGGTATTGTTGCCTCTGTGTGTGTTTCTGGGTGCAGACCAGTGGGCATATCTAATCAGGGTAGGAATGCATCGTGGTTGGGCATCGGACTTTGGTACTGGATCTGTCTGATGGGGCCTTGTGGGAAGTTTTCTTTTTCTTTTTCCTTCTTTCTTTCTGTCTCTTTTTCTTTCTTTCCACACAGTGCCCGCAACAGGGCTCTGAGGTCTTGTACTCCCGTTACTAGGGTTGCTTGTGGACTTTTTGAGCCTGTTGCCATGGCAACAAGCGCGGCGTTGGCTTCCGTTGGTGCTCTGCAGCTGAAGGGAGGTGCTTGGTCCGTACATCCCGAGTCGACGTTCTCTCTTTCTTTCTCTCTCACGCCCCGTCAGCATGGCTCTCAATTATTTAGAGCGACCTGCTGCAGGCGGGCTGAATTATAGAGGAGCTGGACAGCACACGCTGAAGGGAAGACAGAGAGAAAGAGGGATAGAGAGAGGAGGGGAGTGGAAGAGAGGAGAGTCAGTGGTCGCCCCGACGTCTGTCCTCGTTTCTGCAGTAGGGAATGTAAGGGACGCTCCCTGGAGCCTTGGTCTGACACAGGACAACCCATCTGTGTTGTGCGTTTGCCCTCCTATACTGCCGGGTGTGTTGTGTGCTGATGGATCACCCAGACAGACAGGCTAGGGCCACGCTGCAGACGCAGCACATGATGCAGCACAGAGATCCAAGAGACTGCAAAGACCACGTGCACTACTCCGTCCCTGATTCACTGCTCTTGCTTGTGACCCCCCCCCCCCAGCAAAAAGGTGCAGGATGTCTGGAAAAAGAATCGTATTCGAAACAATCTCTGTTTGTTGAATTGATCCACTTAGCTCTGAATTTGAAAGAGATGGAAGTCTGTTCTTTTAAAGCCGTTGTGTGGTCCTGTCGTCACTGTTAGTTTTATGCTAAGTACCGTCAGTGTGTTTCCATCCCTCCAGTGAGTGAAGTCTTTCAGTGGGTTCCAGATGGACCCTGGGGGAGCTGGTCACATGACCCGTGGTGCCTAGAGCCTCTATGTGCTGCCTGACAGGAAGCTGACCCATCTCCGTGACGACGGGCTGTCATCTTGGCCCCGGAGGCCAACAAAGAAAGTCCTTCCTGTTGCCTCGGAGATGATAAAGGCTCTGTCCACCTCTGGTTTCCTCTGTGTCAGACGTCCCTGAACACATCACTGACTCAGAGTACCAGACAGGAGAGGATTTTGACTGCCTTCTTCATCACTGTGTTATGGTGTCTGTCGGCAACATGATGCTTATGAGTCTGCTAGAGCTGGAAGTGAGATTAGCTTCATTCAGATTAGTTAGCGGTTTGCTAAGGGCCAAATAGGTGCCGGTGACCGGACCCTCACGGTGGGCGAAGGCCCACACAGAGATCCTGCATTTCATAAAGCTGTGTCATAATAGCTGTTTTGCTTGGAATACTTGGGTTTAAACCACAGATTTTCTTGGTGGTAATGGAAGTATCCAAAATATAACTTTTCAGTAGCACTGCCCATGATTGCAACCAGCTGAGCGAATGTTTTTTTTTTTTTTTTGAAAATAATAAAAAAAAAAAGTTGCAAACGGCAGCTTTAAGCCCATGGGGAGCCAAGCATGTTCTGGAGGGATGAGCGAGAGAGAGAGAAAAGCAAGCCTCTCTCACACTCACTCGAGAGCTGCCAGGCCGAGCTCAGCAGGCCATAGTGTAAATAAGCCGGCCCGCTGTTTGTTTGGTAACACACATGAGGAGGATGCGGCCTGGCCTGGCCTGGTGCTGAAATAGAAGCGCACTGCTGGGGATCAGGATGCTGTTTACTCCACGGGCGGATATTGCAGTGGTGGCTGAGAGGATGGGGGGGGGTGGGTGTGTGTGTGTGTGTGTGTGTGTGTGTGTCATTTGGTAGGACTGTCCAAGCTAGTCCGAGCTAGCTAATCAATTCAGCCTGGCGGATACTGCGATGCGGTAAACCATATTCGGTTACATGGCTCCGCTGTTCAGTTGACATGTTGTGCCGGGCGATTGATTGATTCTTTAGCGGGGAGAGTCAGCAGCTAGAGTCTTGATGGCACAGGGCTATCCTGTGGTAGGCATCTTTATTCGACTGGACGGAGGCTGCAGCAGGTATTGGGAGGCAGTGCTGCTGCATTGTGCTGTGCTATGCTGTGCCCTGTGCTGCAGTAGTCTCTCTGTTGTACTGCCACCCCACCTCACCTCACCTCACCTCACCTCACCTCACCTCAGCTCAGCCTCCCTCTGAGCAGCCAGCCTGGGCACTGCTGCGTCTGCGTCTCTTTACCCTTCCCTGTCTTTCATGGGCACACATAAATCTCCCTCTCTCCCTTTCTCCATCTCCCTTCTCTCTCTCTTGCTCTCTCTCTCCCTCTCTCCTTATTTCTTCTCCTCTTTTTCTGTTTCTCTGTCTGTTACTTCCTCCTTCATCCTCTTTCCTGTCTTCTCTCCCTCTTTCTCCTCTCTTCTTCTCACCCTCCTTCCTTCTCACTCACTCTCTCTTCTTATTTCTCCTTATCTCTTCTGTCTATCCCCTCCTCCCTCCTCCCTCCTCCCTTGCTTCTCTACCTGCAATACTCCACAGAGAGGCTCCCCTCAGGTTGGCAGATGACAAAGCACTAATGCAGAGCTGCGTCCAGTGCCAGCTCTCCAGGCCCGACCCCAGAAACGCCAACACAGATTGGACACCACCTCCCTCCCCCCTCCCTCCCCTCCAAACCCCACCCCCATGCCAGATGGCTCTGCACGAGAAGACAGTTACAGCCCAACAAAAAGAGTCTGGGCAGGCCTGAGCTTCAGGCTGGAGCGTCGCTCGTGTTATCACACCACTGAGGCCGCCAGACTGCGGCTTCTGTCGCATATAAAAACGTGGGCGGGAGCACACACTGGGAACATACCCTTCTGTGGCCCGCGTGCCATAATATAACTACGCGTTGTAGAATGTGTGTGGGAAGGCAATACCGAGACGTGATTTGTGTTTGTGTTTGTGTGTGTTAGGGGGTTGTTGCTCCTTTGTTTGGTGGACATAAAGAGCAGTACTCCCACTCACTGCTGATTCACAGCATAACTGTGGCAATGGGGGTTTTGCTTTGTGGATCATTGTCTGACTGACTGATGATGATGGACTGCTAATGTTTATATTCACTAGCACGTTACAGTTACTTTTTTGTGTGTGTGTGTGCGTGCCTGTGTGTGTGTGTGTGCGTGCGTGGATGTGTGCATGCGTTCGTGCATTGTGTATGTGCTGCATGTGCATGCTTACTGTTGCATGTGCATTTTTAAAATCCATCCATTCTGTTACCCGCTCTGGCAGTGCAGATGGGGGTCAGAACAAAGTCCATTGAGATTCGCTGTGATCCGTGCCTACAGCTGTGTGTGTGTGTGTGTGTGTGTGTGTTCAAATGCCGTCACCGTCTGTTTCATTTCCTCTGCCCCTCTCGGCCTAATATAGCTGAGGAAAGCTAAACAGTCAGGGGGACTGAGACACTAATTGCAGTCGAGTGGACTACATGCAGCTATATATAGCCTACACAGTCATAACATCACCTGCCTGAGACACCGAGGGCCCGATTAACATCATGAGTTTGGCAAAGGCAAGAATACGCTTTGGAGCACGGTGAGAATCTTACTCCATGGTCCTATAGACCCCCAGGGCGACCTCTAGCTCCGTGTATGTAAGTCCGTCTGGAGTCAATAACTCATCTGACATGAGGCGATGCACACAGAGGGGTCTTGTTCGTGTTTGGAGCCCGGTGGGTTCTGTGTGATCAAGTGACGGCTATGTGCAGACGGCCTCGCCTCAGCCACTCCTGAAGGGGCAGGCTTGTCCCCCTCAGTCCACAGTCCAGCATTTCTCCCTCTCACTCTCACACTTTCACTCACTCACACAAACACACACACAGAGACACACATTCCAGAGTGTGCTGCTAAACCCCTTATGCAACAGCGACCAGGTTAAAGTGAGCAACAGTTGTCGGTTGTCCCTCCCCTGTAAACACATTTTGCTACACAGTACAGCCACTTAAACTTCTCTGTGTGTGCCCCATCTTTTCTGCGTCATGGCCACTGTGTTCTGCTTCCCTGCGCTAAGTGGAGGTGATTTTCCCGCCGCCGGTCTTGTGGATGACAGTTATATCTCTTAATGATGGGGCTGCGTGATGTCTCAACTTCTCTTGCGCGAGCCACAGATATTTGCACCGGGGGCACGGTGGTTTGTTCCAGCAGTTCCTGCAGGGGGTGGAGGAGGGGTGTGCGGGAGGAGAGGGACCTGGTTGGTGGAGGAGCAGGAGGACTTGTGTTTTGCTGCCTGGTGTGTGTGTGTGTGTGTGTGTGTGTGTGTGTGTGGGAGGGGGCATCTCATGGGTTTTGAGGAGGAAGATTGTCTTCTTTTTGAACTGACGAGATGTTTACACTCAGACAAGCTATTGCACAAGGCTGTAAATGGTTGTGCGTAATTCACTACGTCTGTGTTAGTCATTTGTTCAGTATTTCGGGTGTCATTGTGATCTTGTACATTGTAATACAAGATAGGAGGAAGGTTTGCCAACATGCTTTTGTCAGATGTGGGAGAGCCCACAGCATGAGAATATTAACAGATGTTACAAACACTTTTTTCACAAAGTGACGTTTCTAATCTTTTTTTGCTTGCCTTGCTGATATTAAAGCCTGCGTGTTGAAACACTATGCTGGAATGTGCGTGTGCACTGAGGGGCCTGTGGGAACTGCATGTCCAAAAGTGTTTATGTAACACACACACACACACATATATATACTACACCACACCACACCACACACACACATATATACCACACCACACACACACACACACACACACATATACTACACCACACCACACCACACCACACACACACACACACACACACACACACACACACACACATATACTACACCACACACCACACCACACCACACCACACACACACACACACACACACACACACACACACACACACACACACACACACACACACACACACACACACACACACACACACAGAGAGCCCAGTGCACGCCCAGCACTCTGTACAATCAATGAGCAGGTCACATGTACTGGGCTGCTGATTTAACTCACTCACTCACTCACTCGCTCACTGAGCAGCTTCCATAAAGGCCTGAGCCCAACCCAGCTCTACCCCCCCTCTACCCCTCAGCTGTCATCTGATTGGCTCCTGATGTGCTCATGCCCCTTCACTTCCCTCCTCGACATCTGACCTGACCTTGTGGGGTCAGAGGTCACTCGTGTAAATTCGGCGATATTCCTCCGCATTCCACACAGATTAGATTGCATGGAAGGACAGAGGTGGAACGAGAAGGAGAGAGGGACAGAAAAGGACAGAGAGAGGGAGTTGTGGGGAGAGGGAAGAAAGGCCTTCAGAGGAGGAGGAGGAGAGATGGAATACTGAATCAGTGCACTGTAGACAAACAGAACACTGATTGTGGCCTGATGGAGTGGGCTTGCCGTGGGTGAAGGCAGAGGTCACTGATGGTGACACAGCACTGTCTTTCCTGTCCTACGCTCCCACACCCTAAAGGGCTATCTGCACTTAACCCCCAGCCGTACCCACTGTCCAGCCTCCTTATCATGCATGTCAGATTGCAAACATACACCAGTGCTAGTAATGGCTACTCTGCCATGGTAACACATAGTGATGGCTATTCTGCCATGGTAACTCTGGCAAACAGACATTGCGCAGGCTTGCCATCAGTGCATGCTGTCTGTTACCTCCTGGTCTAACATAGCAAACACAGAGAGGAAATGTAAGTGTTGGATTGAGAGCAGATCATTCCCGCTCCGGCCCATCAGTCACTCTGGTTTGGGATGTCATGGACCACTGTTCTCCAGGCCTCCCCTCCATGTTCTAATGGAGGCGATAAATCCCTCCTGACACAGGGCTGCTTTTCATCAGGGGATTGGATGGGGCCTTGCAGGGGCCTCGTGTTTATTGTAACAGAACGGGAGAGCCGCGGAAGCAGACGAGGTCTGGGACTCATCATCGCCCGTCCGGAGGAGAGGAGAGGGTAGCGAGATGTTGACGACAAGTCCCCCCCCACAGTCCACCATCCCCTCCACCAGCACAGCTGGCTCCGCCCAAATCAGACCCACTCCACTCTCCGCAGCTTCAGGCTGACCGGGATGCAGCAAGCTAGCCTTCAGCCATCCCCTCCCCTATAACACAGACTCTCGCTCATTCTCTCTTTGTTTCTTTCTTTTTCCCTCTCTCTCACCCTCTCTCACCCTTTCTCTCTCCATCTCTTTTCCTCATTCTCTCTTTCTTTTACTTTCTTCCTCTCTCACACCCTTTCTCTCTGTCTCTCTCTCCTCTCTTTCACTCTCTCTCCTTTCTCTTTCACTCTCTCCTCTCTCTCCCCCCTCTATCTCTCTCTCTCTCTGTCTGTCTCTCTTGCAGACACATGCACAAACACTTTAAAAGCAGGGTTAGCTAGAGAAGTAGAACAGTTACACAAGCCCCCTCCAGTCTGTTCTCCAGAGATGCCTGCCCTGCTGTGCTTCTGTCCCCCTGAGGGAAACATCGCTGCCTGCCTGCCTGCCTGCCTGTGTGTGGAGGTCAGCTTGAGAAAATGTAACTCACTACTAGTTTCAATCCAGTAAGAGAGCATGTCCTGCGATAAGACATAACAAATGACAAGGTGGTGGAATGAGCTGATGTCTCTCTGGTAGGGGAGGGATGGGAAGTAGATGCAGCCATTTATTGCCTTTCATCTGCTAGGTTATTTTGCATGGGGAGCAGTTTTGCTCACACAGCCATGATGACCACCCCCTCATACTCCTTTGTCTTTGCACATCTGTGTGTGTGTGTGTGTGTGTGTGTGTGTGTGTGTGTGTGTGTGTGTGTGTGTGTGTGTTCACACTGAAAGGGTAGCCACTCCACCCAGGTTGCTGGGAGTGGTAGAGGTTGGGGAGGCTGGGCAGGGGTGGTGGGGGGTGTTTGTCTGTAACAGTGACCCAAATATGCCACCCCTCTTCACAGCCCCCTTTCAGCAGCTCTGTGACATACTGGAGGAAGCTCAGTGAGCCGTGCTGGAGCAGCCGCCACACTTCCTCCAGGCATGGGCAGGCATGGGCAGGCATGCAGGCGCGCCGCTTCCTCTGAATCTTTCAGGCGCGTTTGAATTCCTTAATCCCAGTGCTTCTAATCCCAGTGCTTAAAATATGCATCTGGTCAAGGGTTGCCTGTCGTCTCTTTTTTGGCACAGTTGTGTGAAATGGGTTTGTGCATGTGCATCCATTAGCCAAGACCCTTGGGCAACGCACCCTCAGACACAGACACCTTATCTCTCTTTGTCTCGCTCTCTTTCTCACACACACACACACACACACACACACACACACACACACACACACACACACACACACACACACACAGCGTAACTGATGTCTCTTGTGCCACGCCACAGATAGCGACCAGACACCCACAGGAGTGGCTCAGGCATGCACAGCCCTGTGTCTGTGCCGCTTCCACCAGCCATATCATCTTCCTGTTGGGTAAACACTGACCATTAGCATTCCTGTCCGTTTACATACCAGCTCACACCCACACATGCCGCCACTACTAATGTGGACCAGATCTTAGTGTCATGACAGTGATTATCTCAGAACAATACCCTCAGAACACCCTTGAATTAATACAGGCATACTAATTGGGCTATTTTAGTTAGCTGTAGGATGCCCTTGGTCCTTGAGGGTCACCATTGGTCAGTGTGAATTAATTCATGTTGTTTATTTTGAGGATGCTTTGCTTTTGTCATGTGAGCAATGATTATCTGTCTTGTAACACAGAAAGAACAAGCATGCTTATATGGCTGTTGGTATTTTAATAGGCTGTTTTTAACCACAAAGGTCACAGATGGTCACTCAGATGGTATTAAATCATCAGCTGTGCTCTGTGTTGAGGTTCCTCTCACCATGTGAGTGTCTGAAAAACTGTCTTTGTCTTTCTCCACCCGGCACTTTGTTTCAAAAGAGAGTGAAGCGTTTGCAGCGCAACAAAGTGTCTGTGTTTCGGCAGCAGAGCCGGCCAGTGAACAATGGCGGAGTTCACTCTGGCCTGCTGATCAGAGGAAATTCCCCTCCTCTCAGTCGCTGCACTGAGACTGCTGTGTGAGTCAGAGATACGACGAGACACTGTGTTTTGGTCGTGTCAGGGAGATCCGACGAGATTAGCTCCATGCCCTTTGCACGTACGTTTTCGTGCTTTTTTGTGTGTTTCTGCAGCTCTTTGTGGCGGGTGAGGTCGCTTTTGCGGTCAGAAAGGGGGGCGGTTAATCGCTCTCGTTGTGGTCCGGCGTCCACCTCCCCTCCCTGTGACAAGAGATGCAATCGCGTCCGCGCCGACAACATCCGGGATCTCTCTGCTCTGCTGCCACAAATCCCCCCTCCCTCCCCCCCAAGTGCTAAGAATGGACCTCCTCCCCTCCCCAGGGGGCCTAGGAGGCCAGGCAGAGGGACACTGCACCCAGAGGAAGCAGGGAGGGGGGTGGGGACGTGTTTGGGATGGGTGGGGTGAGGGTGAGGGTGGCTTGAAAGCTGGATGCCTAGCTGGCCGGCTGGCTCTCAAAGCTTCAGGCCCGATGCCCTCTAACAGAGTCTCTAAACGAGGAAGTCTTCCAGTAATTGGAGGGCATGATTGATGGTTAGACCCAGCGAAGGCTTACGCAAGGACTGGGTGGAGTGGCTTGGAGGGAAATGGGGGAGGTTGGGGGTCAGACTGCTGGAGACGGACGCTGAAGGGGGAGGGGGGTGGTGGTGGTGGTGGGGAGTCGTCGTCTCTGTGCAGCTCTGCCGTCCAGCATCTCGAAGGCTCATCATCCCTCACGCAGCCTGGCCAGACCCCTCCGCTGCTCCACAGTGGCAGTGTCCTCTCCATCTCAGCTGGACCGATCTGGTCCGCTCTGACCATAACCGCTCTCTCCTCATATCACTCAAGAGGTCCTTTTACATAATATCATATCGAGCATGTTTCATTGTGCCCAGCACTGAAGATCCTCCGTCCCTTAGCCCGCACACTGCCATGCGTCCCCTCAGTGTCCTGTATGGAGCAGCACATTTCTGAGGTACGCTCTTTTTATCTTGTGTGCATGGGTCCCCTCATCTCTCTCTCTCTCTCTCTCTCTCTCCTCCTCTTCCTCTTGTGGAGTTTGGCTTGACTAGCGTGGTTTTTTTTTTTTTTTTTGCCGTGGGGGGAACCACAAGGTTGTCAGACGGCTGTGTTCTCCCTGTGTGCCGGGGATTGTGGGTGGAATGATGTGTTAGTATTGTGTGTCTGCTTGCTCAGCAGCGCATGCAATTAAGGTCAGTGGTGAAGAATGGACTAGACTCTGTGTGTTTAACGCAGTAGCAAGCAAACACTCTCTCTCTCTCGTTCTGTGAAGCTCCTGTGTGTGTGCGTGTGTGTGTGTGTGTGCGTGTGCGTGTGCGTGTGTGTGTGCGTGTGTGCGTGTGTGTGTGTGTGTGTGTGTGTGTGTGTGTTTTGTGCTTCACAAACAGCCTTTCCATTAACTGGTAATTGCCACCTGGCAAAAAACGCGAGGTGTCGGCAGTCCGCCCCTCTAATTTGGCGGCCAAGTGCAAGAATGCACCCTGGCTTTCCAGGAAAATGATTGCCTGTCGTTTGTTGTGTGTGTGTGTGTGTTTGTGTTTGTTTGCATGTGTATTTGTGTGTGTGTGTGTGTGTGTGTGTGTACGTGCAGATACAGTACATGGATCCAGGGTTTGGTTCTGATGTCAGGTCCTTTGGCAGCAGCGGAGCCCCGAAAATGGCTATGCAGCTGGGCTGTGTTCAGCCGCACCCACGGAGCCTGGGAACCTCCATGCTCTGGGTCCTGCTGCTCAGCCATGTCACACACACATGTGAGAGGAGGGATGTGTGTGTGTGTGTGTGTGTGTGTGTGTGTGTGTGTGTGTGTGTGTGTGTGTGTGTGTGTGTGTCTTGCTGTGCCTTAATGCTTGCCTGAGTGCACAAGTAGCTGCGGTATTGATTGTGTTAGGGCGTATGTTAGTCGCTTTTTCTAGTAATATGTTCTTGGGTGTGGTGGTGAATGTTGGTTACTGCAGCTGTGTGTGTGTGTGTGTGTGTGTGTGTGTGTGTGTGTGTGTGTGTGTGTGTGTGTGTGTGTGCGTGTGTGTGTCTGTGTGCTGTACATAATGGGTTTGTGTGTCCTAATGGCTGTGACTCATTGGCAGTGTTCCCTGACCAGTAGTGCTGTGGTCATCCAGGGCGGCTGACGGCAGGCCTGTGCAGCCTCACCCATTCGTTCCCATGACTACTCCTCAGACCAGTCTCTGTCAGTAGTCCTCTCCCTTCTGCCCCTCTGTTCACCTGCTCCAGGGCAAATGCATCTGAACGAGGGTAACCTGTCTGTGGCATTTGGCTAACTAGGTGCACAGTATAGGGTAATCAATACGTTTGAGCAATAAGTTGCTTTTGGCCAAAGGACAAATGTCCATTGTAGTCAGCACATTTGGTTGCCGGCTATTCTAAGAAAAGCATTAGCTGACCAGCAGTTTGAGAAGTTTTATGATGAGAACTGTAGCTGAATGTGCCCATCCTATTAAAACTGTATTCAGACTTATATATATATTGAACACACCTGTAGAGAGGTATTCAGACAGCGTCTGGGTTATGACTGACCTTAAGGTCCAGTTAATGATGCTTATTAGCAGATATGCCAGTACTGTATGTTCTCCCTGAGTGTGTCTATGTTTGGAGAGCATTAAAAGCCCATTAACCCCAGGTATGCTCGTGGACTGGTGCTGAGCAAGTGGAAATTATTTTTATTTTAATGGTGTAGGCTATACCCCTCATTATTTTAATGAGGGGTATAGCCTACACCATTACTTACCCTCTCTTGCATGCAGATGCACACAAACAGATGCACATTAACTGACTTGCGCACACACAAAACACACACACACACACACACACACACGCATGCACACACACAC
>NC_063203.1:8386850-8426850 GCF_017589495.1 Alosa alosa | reverse complement strand
TCTGCCCATGCCTTTGTGGTTCAGTGAGGAAGTTGAGTAGGCAGAATTAGATCATAATGCCCCTTTTCATGTAACCTAAATGTGTGTATCTGTGTGTCTGGTCGCTTTTAATCTTCACAGAGTACCACATAAAAAGTTAAAGAGCACCACTCAGGCTATTAACGTATTAAGGAAACTGATGAGGTTTTGTGGATTCCATTTAAAATTGCACTTACTGGAAGGAATTTCTACAATTCTCACATTTTATGAGGACTTTAGTCTTTGGACGACAAAAACAAAGGACATGAAACCTTCATTAAGTGTTCTGTCAATGTTCTGTGCACGGTTCTTCTATTCTCTGTTGATTTCTCTGGCTTTGAATAATTACCATATGTCTCCTCGTAGGGCAAGGGAACACACTAGGTCTCTTTGTGTGTGGAACGTTTCTGTAGAACCATCAGCATTTTAGCAAACACTTGATTTTTTTTCCCATGTAAGAGGGCAGCACAGAAGGAAGCACTCAGTCCACACAAGACTCTTTCAATGGCCACTTTGTCCTCATGCATGCCAATTCTCTGAGGTTGAAATGCTATGTGGTCTTTTTTGGACCTTCCCTGAATGGTCTCTGTGCTCCCCTTTCTTTTTTACATTCTGTACTTTTGAGAGTACTGGAAAGTGCTGTTGTGGATGAAATTGGAAAATGGCAAGAGCGAGAATTACCAGGTTTTAGTCTGTGGGGAATGCTGCCTGCATGGAAAAATCATACACATTCACATTCTCACACACACACACACACACACACACACACACACACACGTACACACACGCACACTCAGGGAAGTGCCAAACCTAGCGTCATTTCCTCAACCCCATCGCACCCCGCTTCTGTTTTTCTCCTCTCTGTCTGCCACTCCTAACGACACAGACCTGGGCGGAAGAGAGACAACTCAACAGCAGCAGCAACATCAACACACGTTAGCATACGCCGCTAGCCACCTAGCAATCTGAACCCACTGAATTAGACCCACACATGTTTGCACATCTGGACCAAACTTACGGCCCGGCAGAACCTCACAGGACGGCTCATGTAAGACTTTTTTTTTTTTTTTTTCTCATCTTCCTTCTCCCGTAGAACCCCTCTCTCTCTCTTCTTCTCCTTCTTCTCCCGTGTTCTTCTCTGTGGTTCTCTCTATTTCTGACTTCTCTGGTTTCCTCTCTCTGCTTCTGCAGCGTTTTCCATTTGAATCGTTTGTTCAACCTCCCTTAACCCCAAACCCTTCGTCCATCAGACACCCACACCCGCTCCTAAACACACACAGCGACACATTCAAAACACACACACACACACACACATATACACACACACACATACACATAGTGGTGGCCGGGCACTGACTGACCGGTGTACCGAAGTAGCAACTGTGGGTGAGTGAGAAGAGATGGTGAGGGGGACGTTACGCTGGCTGACTGGCTGATTAGCTGGCTGGCCTCCTGTGCTGAATTCTTGGGGGTGGGGGGGCTTGAGGTGCTGGTGGTTGCTGCGGTGAGTGTGCTAGGGGCTTATTTTTAGACCCTGTGACCCCCTGTATCATGACAGCTGTCTCCCCAACCACCCCCCTGCCTCTCTGAATAGAGGAACACCCCACCTCCCCACTTCTCTTCCCCCCTCTCTCCTGCCTTTGGCCTATCAGTGAGTCCTTGCGGGTGTGCGACAGGAGGCGAGGGTGACGTGGAAGCTCGCAGACAGGCGCTCTCGGATCTCTCCCTCACTCCCCACTATTGGCCTCCATTCTTTTTTCCGTTTTCTGTTCTGGCCCTGGCTGCTGAGCTACATGCTCTGCTGGTAAACGCACGCTCCTGTGGATGCTAGGCGAACTCATATCAAAGGAGACCCACGTTGTTGTGGAGAATCTGAGGTAAGGAAGCAGCCCAGCCACCCTTTCCCCAGTGTGGGTATGAGGTGCTTGGGGAAGCTTCTGGCCAAGGGGAGCTATGGAAGTGTTAGCCTAGCAGGCTAACGGGGCTGCCTCAGTGAGGGCCTGGCCCTTGGGCACTATTTTTAGTGCTGGGCGAGATGGAGGACAGGGCAAAGCGCTTTAGTACTTGTTTCTGACTGCTTATTTTGTTCAGGGAAGGTTGGCTTAGGTGTGTACTGTTGCCTCCCTTTTGGTAATTTAGTCTAAAGTGAAATTGTAGCTTGTACTGTGTTGTTTAGCACTGTTTATACACTAGCGTTTGAATGGTTAAGATTTGAGATTGAATGCCATTGTTTGCTCAGCCAGTCTGAGCAGTCACATATTGACAGTGAATACTTTTTTCCATGGGCCTTGAAAAGGTTGCTGGCATAAATGTCCTACCATTTCACCACTCAAAAGTAATTAAGATATTAAGATATCGTAACCTAAGACTATCAGTGTACTTTGCTGTCATGAAGAGGACACACTTAATTCTACGTGGCTGAACAAACATCCTAGTTTCCGTTACTTATGTGGTGATAGTGATTTAAAATGCTAGATGTTTCCTGCTCGCTTAAGTGGGAGTTAGAGGCTTTCTTTCTTACAGTTTAGAATTGTGCAATAGAAAAAAAGTGCATTGTTGTTTTGGGTAAATTCATTTGAATGCACTGAAGCAAGATGTCATTTCTGACACTTCCAACTATAGGCTATCCCCAGTTTATATGTCTTTGTGTGCAGCAAGTATCCAGTTTTAAGAGCCACAGTGAAGCAGATTGTGAAAGTGAATGTTTTTTTGAGGTTTTTAATCAGTTGGAGAAGTTAAGGTTGACTCGGCACACCACAAAGAGTTTGTCTCTTCCCCAATCTCCCCACTGTCCGCTAATATCAAGAGCGCCCATGCTGTCTCTTCTCATCTACTCTGACTGTCAGTGGGTTCTTTCCAGACAGCTGGCCAACTAAAAAGTGTGGAGATGTCTGTGCCCTTAACATTTGGACACCCCTCCTCCTCTCTCTCCCCAGTGCCTCATGGTGTTGGAGAACGTTGGAGTAGTTAAATTTCATCCCTTGGAAAAGCAACAAGTTCTTTCCTCTTGACACATTATTTATTATGCACAAGATTATTGCTAGCCGTTGCTAGCATTGCTGCATTATCATCCTCCGTACCCACGCGATCTTTATTTGTGTTTGTATAGATCATGTATGTTGGCGTCTGTTGGCTGTTATTCCACTGTATGTGGGCCACTCCTCTTGGTGCCCAGGTGGTTCTGCCTTAAAAAAAGCCCAACACTCAGTATCATAGCCAAGTGTCCACAGATAAGAACAGGCCCTTTATTTAGCTGCATGCCCCATGAGGAAAGACTGCTGCCCACAGAAGCCATCTGCCAAGCGTCTCAGGGGCTGTTACGTGAGGGGCTCAAAACAGTCAGAGAGGTGTCTGAGCATGCATTTAGTGACAGAAGTGAGCTGGGTGTTACTGTAGGTATTGGTCTAGTAAACACATTGTGTCAGTGACTGAAACCATCATTGGTTTCATTACAGGGTGTATTGCACTATAGGTCCTTGTTTCTTTTTTCAGTTTTGAACTGGATGGTCATGGTTTACATTTTGGATCATTTGACCAGTGTGACATTTTTTAAGTGAAAATGCAGTTTATTCCAAGATTAATTCTATGAAGAATCAAATGTCTGCTATTGATCACATAAACTGTATTTATATTCTATAAATGAACTCTTTTTGGTTGTGAGGTAACTGATTTGGTCTTTGAGTTAATAAGATATCCCATAACTGAATGAAAGCAATTATAGGGTGACCCACATCTGCTGCTGAAACATGAGTGCTCACACAAGTGTATGATAGGGATGGCACACTCTCAAAATGCATCTCTCATATATGTCCTTTTTATAGGCTTCAGTTTGTTGTGATTGATGACATGTTGACTTGCTACCACAACCCTGGAAGACAAGTCTGCACGCTGCAGCTTAAAATAATAAACATCTGTGGAGAAGACCGTACAGTAGGAGGAAATTGCGAAGGGAAGAGCAAATCTGACCGTGACTTTCAAAATTCAATATGGCCTCAGACAAAGGAATAGGATTCCGTCCGAGGCACGCATATGAGACTGGTTTTAGAGAAAACAATACAAGCAGTGTCAGTGTGTATGAATAAATAAAACGTATCTCAAATTTTAGTAAATATTCTGTTTATTGTTCTTCTTCTGCTCCCTGACACCCCCCCCTTCCTTTCACCTGTCTCTGTATCACAACACTGTCTGGCTATGTCTGTCTGCTGTGTCACAAGGGTCATTGCTGTTCTGAAGATTTGACCAGTGCTGAAGACGGCCATCGTGTCACCGGCTTGTGGGCCTGTCGTCTGTCCATCATACCCTTCCCTCTCCACCCCTTTCCCTGGCCTAGTGCCACCCTCGTCCACCCAGCGCGGCCCATGACCGTCGACCGACCAACATGGCGTTCTCGTCTCGCTTTTCGTTCTGGGAGCAGAAGGAAAGTGTTGGTCAATTTCTCACACTTTATCGCACTGTGTGAGGTGGATCGAGTGTTTTGCATGCAAGGTGCTAACATCATTTCTCTGAGAGAGGGTCTGCAGTGCACCAGTCAACTGCACTTTCTTTGCACTCATAATCTTGGTTTTAGTCGCTAATGCATGGTACAATGGACACGTGTGTGTGTGTGTGTGTGGTGGAATTACGGAATAGTTTTAAGTTCTATGAACATTGCGAGAGGAGATACTAACTTCTTCACTTTGACAGACTCTCACTGCTTGACCACTCAGCCAAATGATCCCATCACTCAAAATATCACCAATGGGAAATGATAATTATAGTACAGTAGCTATATAAGGACACTGTTTAAAGGGGATATTCCCATGATACTGTTTGCTGCTGAGCTGGTTTACTGTCCATAATTCAGATTGGTAGCCTACATCTCAGAGTTTGTTGTTTTTGTTGCATACAATGTATTAACATATAATGAAAATGAGTTGGCCTCTCACAGCATGAGACATGCATGGATTTGGTGTGGCGTGTGCAGAACCACCATTGTTTATGGAGCAGAAATGTGACTCTTCCCCTTTTCACATCAATAGGTCAAAGAGGAGATCAAGCCCAAGTCCTCAAAAGATAGCGTAAGTGTCTTGTGTTGGACCTCTTTGGGATGGGTGCTGAGCAAATAAAACACAGAGGATTGTTGTAGTATAGCCTGCATGGTAACTTGAGCGGATCTTGAGGGTTTTTTTGGAACTTGCATAAAGTAGAACTAGAAATGCAGCTATAGATGGTGTTTGTCAACCTTCAAATGTAGAGATAATAATGGAAGAATTGGTTTATATTTCTATAGACTTATATAGTCTATAGAAATAGATTGTGACTAGATTCCAAGGGCTGGTTTCAGTTTCATTGGCCTTATGCTGTAACGTTTTCTTAGGTAATGATGGTTGCTGTACTATGTGATGTGCTACATACAGTAGATCTGTATGTTTGATATGCACACCTCACTACCCAGCTGTCTGTGCATGAGTCATAGAGGCAGACACATAAGCTGTCTACCAGTGGGAAGTGTGTCACAGTGTGGCCACAGCTGAACCCTTTAGCAGCGGGCAACTCAAGGGCAAACTGTCAAGCCAGTCCTTTAAGCCCTCATTGTAAAGCGGGCAGCGCAGTGCCCATCCGAGTGCCTGGCATTGTCCCAGACAGGAGATGCCCAATTACTCTTCTCCTCTAACTCGGCTGAGAGCACAGGAATGTTAATCTTTTGAATCCGCCGTGGGATTTACAATGAGGTGCTCTGATGAGACCAGGTGGAGAGGGGACAGTGTCACTTAGGTAATGTGTTAGCTGTAATGAGCCAGTGGTTATAGGGCAGGGAAAGGTGTGTGCTACTTTAGCATGATGGCTAACTGCATTCCTGATGGCTGACTGAGTAGTGAGTAGGGAAAAAAGGGCCTCACACCAACAGGCTGTAAGCAGTCCGAATGAGGAGGCTCTGATTTTGAATCGGGGTAGTGGTATGGTTGACCAGCTCCCTCATTGCATGCACCCTCTGAGATCTCATGTCTCATAGCAGAGTAGGCTTGCACACTTAGAGGAGTTGTAGCATGTCATCACTTCTGTTGGGTTCATGTTCTATTTCTTATAACTTGCCTAAGAGAGGCATGGAGTTTTGTTTCAAGCCTTTGGACTGTTGCAGTGTAGTATAGTCCAGGTGTCACATGCTCTTGGTTGAGCCGAGTGCTGAGATGAAATGTCACTGTGTGAGAGAGGTCGCGAGAGTTGCCCCACTTCTGTGGCCGGCCGTGCTTCAGGGTGGAGTGGACTCAGCGTTGCGCCAAGTGGACCTGCTGCTGCAGTGCAGCAGGCGAGCTGAGCTCAGCCTGACTCTCTCTCTCTCTCTCTCTCTCTCTCTCACTCACTGGCACCTCTGCTATCTCTCAGCACACTGCGCTATTTCAGTGAGGAGAAGAAATGGAGGGGGTAAAGGCATGTGCCCCCTTCAACACCCAACTGTTTCATTCACAGAGGTTTGTTTTTAGTCATATTTGGGTCGAGCTCTGTGTAATAGCCTGGACACCTCAGTGTCTCTCCACTGGCATTTGCCTGCTGTGGCCCTGTGCCACGGCCTGTGTAAGGGTATTAAGGGTATTAAGGGTATTTGATGCTTTCACTTTGTTTAGCTAAGTGCTATTAGATTGCTCAATTCACCCATTGATTATCGGCACCTCAGAAATCTTTTATCTCTTTAAGTTGTCATCACGTTGTAAGGATAGTTAAATCCTCATCTTACCCTTATCGATGTGCCTCCTGTGAAGGCCAAGCTAACGACCAGAGCTCTGTGGTTTAATAATGCATGAAACAGACCGAATCAGACACATACAAACTCCCTCTGTAGTCTGTACCTAATCAGGCTTATCAGCCATGTTTAAAAGTGAGGCAGTGCAGAGCCTTGTGTCTCAGAGGCACTTGCTGTCACCTGCTTTCAGGAACACCATGTGTCAAAAGCTGTGCAGAGATGAATGTGTTGATTGGCAGTTGCTGTAATGTATTTTCACAGTTGTTGGGCAGGTCTTAGACAGGCTGCTGTAATGATTTCCCTCTCTCGTCTTTACTCCCACTGATGAGTTTGCCCTGTTTTGCTCCTTCTCTTTGTGAGCAGTCTGACAGCGATGGCAGTCTGAGCAGTCGCACCCAGTCAGTTCCTAACCTAGAGCCTGGCAGAGGGCTGCTGCGTGCCACGAGCCCCCTGCCTTCTCAGGATGCCCCCGGTCAGGGTAGGCAGCGAATGAGGAGCCCCTCGCCCAATAAGATGAGGCCCACGTCACTCAAGAGCACTGAACCGCCCAGAATGCCAGAGCGCTTTAGGAGTCCTGAGACAGCCAGAGAACCTAGGGGCTCTGAGCCAGTGCTTAACGGGGACAGCAAGCCCAATGGCACGCTCAATGGAACTGTCAAACCAGTCAGTGCCAGCCAGCCAGAACTTACCGAGGACCAGGGTTTGACCCGCAAGAAGGTTGTGAAGGTGGTGCGGCGGGTGGTGAGAAAAGTCTTACCGCAAGAGGATGAGATTTCAGGTACTCCATCCAGTGCTGCTCAGTCAATAAACAAACCCAACACCTTTGAGCTGGTAAAATCGATCTCTGAGCCGCCCAAGCCTGCTGCTGTGCCACCCAAACTAGCAGCCCCAGTGTCGGTACCCAAAGTGGTCAAACCGCCCGTCTTCTCCTTCAAACATGACACCATTAAGCAGGAAGAGAAAGACGACATTTCTGCCGGCCTAGCCAGCCTGATGGGACGCGGCCGACTCCGGGATCCCCGCCCACGATTCCGCAAAGAGGAGCCACCTGAAAAAGACGAAGAGAAGAAAGAGCAGAAGACTGAGGAGAAAGTGGTGGAAAAAGAGGCCGCAAAGCCAGCTCAGGAGAAAGCTGTGCCAAGGACTGTAGGAAACGTGGCAAAACAGGAAGAGAAGTCTACCCCAGCGACAACTGCAGTGTCTACCAGCCCGCCTGCGACTAATTCTGCTCCATCAAGGTCTGTTTTCTCTCCCATTCCTGGATTTATCCCTGCACCCAAACCCTACTCCTTGGCCCCTCCACCAGGATTCACTCCTGTCCCCAAACCTGCAACCACAGGCCCGTCAATTGTGCCTGCTACCAAACCTCCAACCCCACCTGCAGGGTTCATTCCAGCCTCCAAACCCTCTACCGTCACCACCACCTCAACAGTGTCAGCTGCATCCAAGACTACGATGGCCACCACAAAATCACCTACAACTTCATCTGTCTCTGCCTCTAAACCTGCTACTGACACAACAGCTCCAACTGCAGCTGCATCTAAACTTGCCACTACCCAAGCATCAACATCATCTGTCTCCGCTCCTAAACTTACCACTACTCCGACAGTGACACCAACTGTCTCTGCACCTAAGCTCAGCTCTGCTGCGACAGCCCCCAAACCCACTACCACCACAGCCACCACCGGCAGCAGCACCACCACTACATCATTGGCCGGGTCTGTAATCACCTCCAGACCAAGTCCCCCAGCTGGGTTTGTTCCAGCGCTCAAATCGTCCCCTCTCTCCCCTCCTGCTGGTTTCGTTCCAGCGCCCAAACAAAGCCCCATGTCTCCGCCGCCTGGATTTGTCTCTGTCTCCAGACAGCCTGCTGTGAAGAAACCAGAGGTACAGCCTGCACCTCACACGCATGGGATGATAAAACCCTCACTCTGCGTGAAACCTGGACATAAATCAATAAAGCATGGCTTTGTAAAACTCCCCTGTGGAGTAACCAACATTAACCTGTGTGGTGTCTCGGTGTGTGTGTGTGTGATCAGTAGTAGGGCTAACCTCACTCATCTCCTAAAAACGTGTGTGTTGTGTTTTTTGTTTGTTTGTGAGAAGCCAGAACTCTAATCACATCTTCTTTAGAACTCACGGTATTGCAGTGACCGGTTTCTGCTCTGGAATGCGATAATTGTTGGGGAAAACTCCATGTGGTCGCCAGCTCTCTTTTAAAGTGTGCTTTCGCACATGGCTCTTAGCTTTGTTTTGTGTGCTGCTCTGAGCCCATCCCTGAGCTCCTGCTGGGATTGCCTGGGCATACACACGTCCCCTCCAGTCTTTCCCTGGGTCCTCCAGGGAGTTCCCTCAGAGACAGCATGGCCGGTCTAAATGAGCTTGGCGTCCCTTTAAGCACGCAGACTCGGGACAGCAATGCGAGATGTGGTTTGTTGATGTTGTAAGGGATCCGGGGTGAGGTTGTGGATGGGGTGGATGGGGGATGTGTGTGTGTGTGTGTGTGTGTGTTTGGTATCTGGATGGAAGAGGGAGCAAAAGGGGATGTGGTTTCCTTAGAGACTCATGGGGCCAATTACTGATGCCCACCTCGTCTCCCGAGTAAGAGTTGTGTAAAATTGCCTGGTTTGGGTTGAGAGCGGTACACAATTTAATGAATGGCAGATACAGCTTGATGCTGTTTCTTTTTGCACTACTTGTGAGGTTTTTTTTTTTTCTCTCTCCCCTGTTGGCATTCCTCTTGGGTGCCACATTGTGGCTTTCGCTGAAGTGTATCAAAAGCTTACCACAGTAGCCACACAAGCGAGTGCCATTGGACTTTATTTTTTCACTGGAGTTTGCCTTGTGTTTTTCATCATTAAAAATGCCCCGTGGTGTGGCATTGCATGCCAGTGTGATCTACTAAGCCTCTCTGGGATTTGCTTTGTGAGTGCTCATGACAGAAGATTTGAACTTCTTTCCCACTTTGATTGTGAATATATTGCACTATGTATGTGTGGTTGTTTGTGTCTGTGTGGTTGTTTGTGTATGTTTTTGCGCGGTGTTTGAAGGTGAAGAAAACACCCACGTTGTCCTCAGCCCTGGCTGGGAAGCCCACACTTGGCACCATTTCTAAAGTTTCTCCATCTGCGTCTGTTACTGCGAGTCCGAAGGTGTGTGTTTATTGCATGTGTGTGAGTTTGTGCCTGTCGTAGTCACAGTGGCGCTTTGCATTTGGCAGACCAATGTGCAAACATGTATCACTGCAGGTATGCTCAGTTAAATCACCTAGAATCCTGTTGGTAATATAACAGATGCTGCTTTACTCTGCTTTGCGTAGGGGACAGAAGCAGCAGTTTAACACTTTTAGCTAACTTCTGTGGTGTTCAGATCACTTTACAGCTTACCCTTTTGGTAATTTGACCTGTAGGTGGCGCCGCTGAGTCCCACTGAAGAAGCTCAGAGACGCCTCGAAAGGATCTTCAATATACCTGTAATTTCCAGCCCTTTTTGTGGCCCTCCTCCCCCTCTCCTTCGTCTGCTCTCTCTTTCTTTCTTTCTTTCTTTCTTTCTTTCTTTCTTTCTTTCTTTCTTTCTTTCTCTCTCTCTCTCTCTCTCTCTCTCTCTCTCTCTCTCTCTCTCTCTCTCTGTTCTGCTGTGCAGTCGTGTGTACAGCACTTTAGCAACCTTTTAACCTTCTGGTCCCCCTTTACCCACAACCTATTAGGCAGACACCTAAACTGCAAAACACACACACACACACACACACACAAACACACACGCACCCAAGCACACACACACTTATGCACAAACACATTCTTTCTTCATGCCACACATTCTTCACCCTGTGCAGCTCAATGAACAGTAAACATCATTAGGGTACTCCGAGCCTGTCAGAGCTGCTGTTGTTTCAACCCAAATAGACTGTAATTCAGTACGATTGCATCATAACTGGAATGACCATGTGAAGAAGTTACATAACGCTAACCCTGACCTCCGTGTGACCATGTGCTAATCACACTGTAACATTGACTTTTGGGATGATTTTAGGACAACACCGCATTCTGACAACATCCAACTTCTCTTTCTGTGTTTGTCCCAGATGAACTTACTCCCTCACAATTTCCATGTGTCACTCAACTTTGCCATATCACACTTTGTCCTTTTTACTTGTTTGTCTTTCTCATTTGTTTTTATTTGTTTCCTTCACTCTTTAAGTTCTTCTTTCCTTCTCTTCTTTCCTTCTTTCCTTCCTTCTGTCTTTCTTTCTTGTGCTCTGTTGTTCAGTGTAACACCTTGACAGGTACCACTTCCTGCACCTCAGAGGCATGCCCACTAATGACCACTATATCACCATCTGCTCATCGTCATCCATGTGTCGTCTCTCTTGAGTTCTGCCTTCTTTTGTTGTTGTTATTGATATGTCTCACCTGTCCACGTTTCTCATCTCTCTATTTCTCTCTCTCTCTCTCTTGCCTGCTGCTTCTTGGCTGCTGCTGTGGCTGTTGTTTGCCATACTCTAGCTGGAGCCGGTGGCCCCTGCTCCGGCCCCCACACAGGTACTGTGTCCATCTGGGGAAGCCCCCGCGCAGTCTGCCCACCCCCCCTCCTCCTCTCCCCTCGGCCTGACCGGAGTGTGCGCTCGAGTAGCCTGCTGGAGCGTAAGCGTCAGACCCTACTATTAACTACCTCTCCTATCGCTCCACGCCCCTCCTCACCCTGCAACGTCTGTGTTGGTGTCTCATGTTGCCCCCCACCCACCCCCCTACTCACTGCGCCCTACTCCATCTAAAGCCATAGCACAAGGGGTCTGACATTCTCAAACCCCTAAGCTCATTCGCTGTGATGGGGCTGTGGCCTTCAGTACCAGATTTTCAAAGGCAAACGTGACTGCGAACCAATCTTGTACTGGAATGTCCCATTTTTGTTTTGACGCCTCCTCTCTCTCCTAACCTCAAACAACCTGGTGCATGGTTCGCCACACGTTTGGTTATCATCCCGCATGCGTTGATTGGTATTGTGTCGGCCTGTGGTCCCCTTCTCTGACGGGCATGGCTTGTTGTGGAGTCTGTGGAGTCTGCTGGGGAACAGGACTGTGATTTATGAGCGTCAGGTGCTTATGCCTCCCAGGCTTTTTCAGGCTCCATTTATGACTGTCCCATGTCATTATGCCTACCTCATATCACCGACATAGACGATTACCACACTTCTTACTCATCACGTTGTCCCAACTTTCCCAGTGAAGTTTAACCCACTTTTCCCCCTTTTCCAATACTGGATTTTTTTTTTTTATTTACGTGCCACCAGGGCACATTGTCAAACCTTTGTTGTGAGATCTATATCACCTACACTTATGTTGAAGTGAAATGAGGTATGTTTCTTGTGCTATCACTGCCAGCTATGAATATTACTGATGCCTTAATAGACGTTTGCAGATCCCCCGTGCCTGGAATGCCGAACCGAGTGCTGAACCAAAAGGAACTCTTTCCTGTGTCACATGCTTTTCTCCTTCCCTACAGGTTTCATCTCAGTGCCTTACTCTGTTCTGTCGCTGTCTCGCTTTTCTGACTCAGTTCATGCAGCGTAGCACGTCTGCGTTCTCCATAGTAGGGCTGCTCGATTATGGTACAAATTAATCATGATTATTTTGGTCAGTATTGACATCAGGATTATTTAACACGATTACTCAATGATTTTTGGAAAGATCATTGATTTTCTAAGTAGATTAAATTACTTTTTTTTTTAATTCATCTGAAACATATAAAAGATACATGCAAAAAAGGATCATGTATACAGTAGCTGGCACTGTAAAGCAAAGGGGTGCGCTGCATTTATAACTCAAAGACAAAATGAGAGCATTGCTGCAAAACAGAATGGCAAAATAATTGGTATATTTCGATTATATTGTTTTCATGATCATTGGACATCATAATTAACAATTCATCGATTCGTTTGATTGATCGCACAGCCCTACTCCATAGTTGTACTGTGTGTGTGTGCGTGGTTCTAAAAGACCATTTTCTCTCTCTCTCTCTCTCTCTCTCTCTCTCTCTCTCTCTCTCTCTCTCTCTCTCTCTCTCTCTCTCTCTCTGTGTGTATCTCTAATTGTGTTGTTGCTTCCCCGGCCCTCGCCTGCCCTCCTAGGCTCAGGTGGAGGAGGACCCTGTGGCCATCCTACAGGCGGCCCACGCTGCCGCCGCTCAACCTAAGGTCTGGCGTGTGCTGTGCGCTGCTGTGCTGTGCTGTGCTGTGCTGTGCTGTGCTTGTGTCGTGCTGTGCCTGTGTGTGTTACACATCACCCCTGTCCTATTAGAAGAGCCATGTCATGTCACTCACATATGTTGCCCTGTATGTGCGTAATGTGTGTGTGTGAGTGTGTGAGTGTGTTTTCACAGTTTCTGTGTAGCGTTTGACATTTGACACGTTTACACCCCTACCACTGTCAGTGTCAGTTGTGCAACTGTGATGACTAAGAAAGCTTGCAAGCATACAGGGCAGTTTTAGAATTCACAACGCTATTCTTTAGAGCCCAAGTCCTCAGACGTGATCTTCAAGCCTGCCCTTAGCATCATTTATTTCATTCCAGCCATTCTGGTAATTGGACCCATGTGACTGCTAATGTCCCGGTGATGGATGCAGCAGATTGGAAGCCCAGAATGTTGGAATGAAAAAAACAAATGCTGGCCAGGTGTGCTTGAACGGGTTGGGTTAAAGACCTGTGCCAGTGATCACACGTTTTAGTCATTTTGCCCAGTCTTCAATCAGAAATAGCGGAGAATTTGTTGCACCTCTCATGTGAAGGACTACCTGAAAGGTGTTCAGATTCAGCAGTCAGGTATAATAAGATGGCCTGCAATGTTCTGCAGTGTTTTGTTCATGTTGTTTGGAATTATTTCGACACTGTTTACTCATCTCTGTGTGTGTTTGTTTGTTTGTTTGTTTGTTTGTTTGTTTGTTTGTTTGGAGTGTTTATGTGTTTGTGCCCTTTCAGTGTGAAACTGAAACCCATTTATCCCACATCACATTACCCATGAAAACACCCCCCCCTGCCTGCGTCAGTAGTTGTATGATTTCCCTTCAGACGAGACAGCACTGGCAACACCCTCTAGTTAGCACAACAACAGTTGTCTGTCTGCCACTTGCTGTCATCTGCATGACTCCTCACCCCTCGGTCCGTCTCATCCTCCACTCTTCCCGCCCTTGGCTGCCTCCCTCTGGGGCCCTCCTGTGGCCTCTGGAGGTGTGGAGTCGGTGGCACCACACCGTCTCTAGGAGACCCCGGCCAAACGCACAGCAAGTGCCAGAGTCAGTCAGTTCTTGTGACTTCCAGCCTGCTAGGCTGCAAGCCAGGCGTCTCAATGGGGGAGAGTGCAGTGTGGGACCATAGAGAGACATAGAAAACAGTCCTCTCTCTCTCTCTCTCACTCTCACTCTCACAGTCCTCTCTCTCTCTCTCTCTCTCACTCTCTCTCTCTCTCTCTCTCTCTCTCTCTCCATTTTCACCCCCTGTTTGTGCTCTGATGCGCTCAGAGAACCATCCACCTACCTTACACTGCCTTCTGAGTGCTCACATCACCCCTCCCCCCCCCCCCGAGGCTGTCCACTGCTGCGTGCCCAAGAATACTTCACACACCTTGGCACCGGCACGGGCCATCTCACTTCCCAAATAGCCCTGAGGAGTCGTAGATGGGGAAAGCATGGAAGTGCTTCACACAAAGCATGGGGCCCTTGTGTGGTTGGCATGGTGTGCGACGTCGCCACGCTGTAGTAGAGCGCGCAGACGGTAGCGCCCCAGTGTGTCAGCGTGTGTGTCTGGAGCGCGTGCTTGACCGCTGTCCCATCCTCATCCGCAGGTGAAGACCGAAGAGCAGATCGCCGCGGAGCAGGCATGGTACGGCTCCGAGAAAGTGTGGCTGGTCCACAAGGACGGCTTCTCCCTGGGTGAGCCCACACTCTTAACATTAATGCCTTGTCTCTCTTACTTGACTTACTTGATGTTCTATCAATTAAAAAGTAATAATCATAATAAATAATAATAAGTAAGTAATAAGAAACTACACGTAAATAATAAAACCACACATGAACATTTGACAGCAATTCCTGTGCTGATACTTGTCTCTCTTTCCACGAAGCTTGAAAAATACCCAGTTCAGTGCAGCTTCACGTTTTGACAGTTTGACTTCTTTGTTCGCCTCTTGTTTGGGTTTAGCAACGCTGCTGAAGACGGAGGCTGGCAGCCTGCCGGAGGGCAAAGTGAAGATCAGACTGGAGCATGACGGGACGGTGCTGGACGTGGACGAGGATGACGTGGAGAAGGTGAGGCTGCAGGGAGATGGACAGGGAGAGAGAGCCGTGACGAGATGCTGAGTCTGCCGTATGAGCGCAAAGGAGGGTCCAGCACTCTCCGCCGGCTGCTGATGCTGCTTGTGGACGGAAGGCCGTGTCCTCCCCAGGCACCTGCTGTGTGTGTGTGTGTGTGTCTGGGTAAACACTTACACACTCTACACACTTGGTTGTGTGTGTGTGTTTGTGGACATACACACTTGCTTATGTGTGTGTGTGTGTGTGTGTGTCTGTGTGTGTTTGCATGAGAGTGTGTCTGTATACACACTGTAGACACTTGTTTATGTGAGAGTGTGTGTGCTAGTGAGTGTGAGTGTGTGTGTGTGTGTGTGTGTGTGTGTGTGTGTGTGTGTGTGTGTGTGTGTGTGTGTGCGAGCATGTGTGAGTGAGAGTGTGAGCATGTGTGTGAGGGTGAAAGTGTGAGCGAGTGAGTGAGAGTGTGTGTGAGTGAGTGGGAGTGTGTCCGTGTGTGTGTGTGTGGTGTGTGTGTGTGTACATACACTCTGTACATGCTTGTTTATGTGTATGGGGGAGAAGTGTGAACACGCTGCCCTGGCTGGCAGTGTCTTCTTCACCTGTCAGTGTGCGTGTTGCAGCAGGCCCGCAGCAGAGAGGCACAGATGGGCACCGGGGACGGACACTGGGGCGGGGGACTCTGAGAATGATGGGATAGGGCAAGATGGAAGAGCAATGTCATGCAATGACAGGTGAACCGGGTGCTGGCCAAGCTTTGGGGTGATTCTCGTACAGACACGCACCTGCTCTGTGGCTCCCGAGCCCTTTTGGGATGCCAGCATTTGGCAGGGAAGATGGAAACCTGCATATGTGCCCTGCTGTTTGATAGTCCTTGATGAAGGAGCGTCTGCTGCGTGGGGGTCTGGGTGGAGAGCTGCTCTGGGGCTGCAGCAAAGTCATTCAACTTGGATTTGAAGTGGAAGAGAAAAAAAAAAGACGTAATGCGATTCTCTCTAATTGAAATGCGGTTTGACTTTCAATCAGATGTTTGATTAAGGAAGTGCAAAGCTGGACCCCAGCGTGGAGGACGTCTGTCTTAATTGCATCAAGACTTGGCACAAAGTTTGAGCGCCAGCGACTTGTGCATATTAATTACCAGTGCGCTCGTGTAATATCCCCCTCTGCTCCTCTCTTAGATTAGCGCGCTGATCTGCCTGACTCACAGCGGGTCATCCGGAGCTCAGTGTGCACTACATTTGAACGCACACTTTTCCAAGTGCACTTGAAGTACATGGAGAACTATTTTGTACCATGTTTGGACTACAAGAATAGTGTGGAATAATCCAGAGTGCAGGAAAAGTAGTTTGAATTCAGATATTTAAGTTGGCATACTTGGTATGCAGCAGGTTTATAAAGGTTAAACTAAAGTAAAGTTTAAGTAACGTGAAATCAGCTGATATCTTTCAGATTTAATGACAGTGGTTGTTTTTCCCTCCAGGCAAACCCTCCGTCGTTTGACCGCTCAGAGGACCTGGCGTCGCTGCTGTACCTGAATGAGTCCAGCGTTATGCACACCTTGCGTCAGCGCTACGGGGGCAACCTCATCCACACCCACGCCGGGCCCAACATGGTGGTCATCAACCCCATCAGCGCCCCCTCCATGTACTCAGAGAAGGTGAGCTCACCTGGACCGCCAAACACTGTCCTTTTCCTGGCAAAGGCTACTTGCACGAATAACCTAGACGTAATCAGTGTCAGAGGATGCACAATGTCAGAAGCATGAGTTATAATAATATGTCAAAATATTTTTGCATATTGTGTGATTTTATCACAACAGTCCAGTCCCAGTCACACTTCAGGATGATATTTATAGAAAGAGCTGTCGATGGTCTCTTGAGATACATACTTGTTCATTTCCTTGGCCTTCTTAAATGGCCACACTCAGATACAACTCCTCAGCTGCAGGCCTGGCAATGTCCTCCATAAAGCAGATTGTAATTGACATAAAATGCTATTTAGGATTCATAGCCTCGGCTGGACTCTGCATGGCAGGCATCGATCATAATTCAATTAGGCCACATTAAGATTATGATGGGGTGATTTGGTGGTAATGGCTAATGCTGATCTGGACGGATGGCAGATATGAGGGTGGACCTTATTGACACCAGGCTGCTCTTCTTTAACAGCCGCCCTCCAGGCCTCCTGCTAACTGGCCCACAAATCAGAGGGGTTGTTGACAGAGGCCATTTATAGTTCCAAATCCTACAAAAATCAATGCAATTATGTTTAATAGTCAGACAGTCCCTGCCAATCCATCGCCGGGTTTTATACTTAATGTGATGGTCTGCGGCAATGACTCAGCTCGCCAAAGACTCGAGATTGCCAAAATATTTATGAGGCTTAAAGGATCTCCATATAAAAAAATAAAAACTAGTATCTCAGACCTTTTAACTTTTTTTAACTACATTTCCATAAACAATATTTTCTCACTCTTTCCTCTGTATTTCTCTCTGTATCTTTCTCTCTCTCCTCCTCTTCTCCCCTCAGGTCATGCACATGTTTAAGGGTTGTCGACGGGAGGACACGGCCCCTCACATCTACGCCGTGGCGCAGTCGGCCTACCGCAACCTGCTGACCACACGCCAGGACCAGTCCATCGTGCTGCTGGGCAAGAGTGGCAGTGGCAAGACCACCAACTGCCAACACCTGGTGCAGTACCTGGTCTCCATCGCTGGCAGCACTGGCAAGATCTTCTCAGGTGGGGGAGATGTGCTTAGCCTAAACACCAAATCATTTGCATTCCCTGGTGCTTAAGTCTTTTAACATGTAGACAGTGGAGGTGTGAGATACAGTCACAGGAATAAACAGTAAGACGTATCCTCACAAGAAAAGACACCACATCTGTCTGTGGCTTCTTCATGTTGATGTTGAGCTGCTGTTTTCAGATGGATTTTGTATTTCTTTTTGATCAAAAGCTGGAAATCAGGCCCCAGCTGTGGCACAACTGGCTGGGGCACCTGCACCGTACATCCAATAATGTAGAAAAAGGTGCGCACATCTAAATGTTAAAAAAGTAGGTGCTGGACTCAAAAAGTGACAATAAAAATTACAAAGAAGTCCGCAAACTAGAGCTCCATTATTTTTTTCTTTTTATCCACCGCAACGCACCTGCACCGTACGCCAGCGACCCGGGTTCGATTCCCGCCCTGTGGTCCTTTCCGGATCCCACCCCGACTCTCACTCCCACTCACTTCCTGTCATTCTCCACTGTCCTATCAAATTAAAGGCATAAAAAGCCCCCCCCAAACAAAAAAAAAAAAAAAAAAAAGCTGGAAATCAAGAGAGGTCTGTCAGTGAGCGGAAGCCGCTTGAATATCCGTTTGTGGCGGAATAAGTCCAGTAGTGGCTCCTCCACTGTCCTCCCCCTGCCCCCTGCCTCACTCCCCCACAGCTGATCTGATTACCGAGCGGGCCTGGGTTAAGCCTCAGCGCCCAGCAGGGGATCTCGAGGGGGTTTTGGCGCGGTCGGCGGGGGTGCAGGTTTTTGAGCATTTCCCCCATCACCATCACCACCACACCACCGCAGCCCACCGTCCTCACTCGCTACACGCTGATCTCCGCGTCTGCAAACCGCCGCGCAGGAGCCGAGGCTTACGCGGATTAAACTCACCCTCCTAAGTGGCGTTCGTTAAGAAGCGGCTATCTGAAAGCATTTAGGAGATAATAAGAGCGAGTGCTCCCTGTCTCTTTGAAGCGCCAAGCGTTCTTTCTCTCTCTCGCTCTGATGTGTAAAGCCCTTTGAGCTCCGGAGGGCTCTGTGTCAGAAGTGTGAAGATGAGTTCTCATTGCAGGAGCCGTATTCATTTTTTTTTTTTGTAGTTATCATTCCGTACGTCCCAAATTGGCGTTTTGAGCTTGTTAAGTGGGCTCTGTGGTCTGATTGTGTCTCCTTCATTAAGGCTTTGAGCGTGTGCGTAGATACCTCCTTTGACTGTAAATGAAGAGCAATGACTTTGGCTGGGGGATGCTGCCAGCGTGAGGGAAAGAAGAGGCGTCTCAGAGCCCAGGGCAGTCAGAGCCGCTCCATTGCACCAGGAGAGCTCCAAATGTGTGGACCAGTCCGTCACCCTTTTTTTTGCCAGCCAGCCACCCACCATAAATGCATTCAGACAGCCAGGGCTGATGCCAGGAGGAGTGTGTGTGTGTGTGTGTGTGTGTGGGGGGGGGGTTGTTTTGTGATGTGTGATTATTTGTGTGTGTGTGTGTGTGTGTTGGGGGGTATGTTTTGTGATGTTTGATTATTTGTGTGTGTGTGTGAGACAGAGAGAGAGAGAGAGATTTTCTCTTTGGATGTGTGTGTGTATGGACAAGTTTGTGTGTCTTGGCTTGTCTGTTTGTGTGTGTATGTGTGTGTGTGGCCCACCACTGCTGAGCTAGGTCTCCGTTCAGCGTCCTCGCTGGCAGTCGGCCTCGATGCGGCCTGGCTGGCCGGATCAATGGCTATTGGCTGCCCACAAGCTGGGGGAAAGGGGGAGGGCGGGTGATGGATGAGCAGAATAGCTAATGATGCGCGTGGGAGCGGCGGGCTAATTAGCCCCAGCTTATCAAAGCCTGCTCAGCAGCCTCTTAGCAGTAATGGGCTAATGACAACTACGGGCTTGATCAACTGTACCATTAAAGACGCCAAGATCCTATCTGGACGACATGTTCGTCTGTCCGCGAATGCCCGCCATCAGGCTTCTCCTGTCCACTGGGCTGAGACTATGGCTTTGGCAGCAGCGGATAGACAAGTGCTTTGACATATGAACAGCCAATCAAGGGACATTCACTAGGCCTTGTCTTGGCCCATGTCCCCTGTGAAGGACAGTTTAGTGGCCTGCCAGTGTCTAGAAGAGAAAGTTCATTATGGACCTCGAGTTTTATTGAAAGTACACCACATCACTATGCACTACTGCCAGGAGATAAGCAGTTTAATAAGATGCAGTGTCTTCGTAGACCTGACCAAGTTCTAACCAAATGAACTGACACCAGTGTCCATTTTTTTTTGTCCTCTCTCTGCACAAATTGTGTTGTGGAATGTGGACAGAATTATGCTCCTTGCGGGCTCGACTAAACTGTTTAGCCAGATGTTTGGTTTCAAATCTGCATATTTTACCTGCTTTGTCAAGCCCACGCTGAGAGAATTCCTAACCCGGCGTTCCAAACCCCTGCAGTTTCTCCCTCCAGCTGAGAAATGGCAGGCAGTCTACACCATCCTGGAGGCCTTCGGGAACAGTGCCACGGCCATGAACGCCAACGCCAGCCGCTTCTCCCAGATCGTCTCTCTGGACTTTGACCAGGCCGGCCAGGTGGCCTCTGCCTCCATCCAGGTACAGCAACCCCCAACACTCCACTCCTGCCCCACGGACATGTGCAAATGCTCTTTTTGAGGCATGCCTTCACATACCTACATATAACATGTCTGACTTATAGCTGACATCTTATAGTCAAACTTAGTCAAGTCTTGGACTACTTGGGCTTGTCAATGAGAATGCCCATTTCTGATTACAGTATAGTTTAGTAGGTCCTGATTTAAAACTCGATATTTAATAAGAAACACTTGGCCTTGAAAAAAAAGTAGCATTACTGCAGAAGCTAGTTTCCTGTAGCTGCCATTGATCGGTTGGCGCCTCGGGTGCTGTGCGCTTTGTTGTTGTGTGTAGACCATGCTGCTGGAGAAGCTGAGGGTGACGAAGCGCCCGGAGGCCGAGTCCACCTTTAATGTGTTTTACTACATGATGGCTGGAGCGGACAGCACGCTCAGGTGAGTCCACCCCACAGCCTGCACAGCCCACAGCCTGAGCAACAGAGCTGGATTCACACAATAAACCCACTTCCACATCCACATTATAGTCTGACTTGATAGTCTGACTTCATGTCTGAGTTTCATGTTGGTTATTAATAACAGCAGACAAATGTTTTTTAATATCACTAATTTGCACTGATGTACATATTCATCAATATGCTAGATGATTCATAATTAAAATTAATTCATGCAATATAAGGATTTAAATGACTAACGCCTGATATATGCTAACGCATGTTGGGGACTTCATATTGAAACTCTAATAGTAATTAGCGTTTTTGCCACTATGTCATCACTATTCACATATTTGTAGTGGTATGGTAGTGGATGAATCCCTGTATGAGCTGATATTTGATGTGCCTATAAATCTGTATTCTTTAGACGCTGCATGTGTTTGAGGAATTGATTTAATTTAGATTAGTTGTTTTTTTTACTGGGAGTTAAATGCAACATCCTGTCAGCATACCAAGTATGTCATGGGCCTGAAGGAGCTCAGCAGCACTTCCAACAAAGAGAGACTTGAAGGAAAAGAAAGAGAGAGAGAAAAACGGAAAAAAAAGACAGATGGAGAAATGAAGGACTGTCACTAGGACTTGGCGCTGGCCAGCCACCGGGCGGTGATTGTGATTCCTGTAGCGCTGCCGCTCTCTCTCTCTCTCTCTCTCTCTCTCTCTCTCACCGATCCTCATTTTTCTCCACCTCTCCTGCAGGACCGAGCTGCATTTCAACCACTTTGCCGAGAACAGTGCATTTGGAATCGTGCCTCAGTCGAAGGTATAGAGAATAAAAACAATTGATTGCTCACCAATACATTTGGTTGACCATGTGTGAGATGAGCATGTTGGTGATTGCTTCAATAAAACCCACTGCACATAAACGGCGACAAGAGTGCGCCAACACTTTCTGTCACCTGCCCACACACACCAGATTTGAACTGACAAGCATTTGATAAACAATGGATTTTACTGAGTGGCGCAGACAAAAATGTGTGTGTGTGTGTGTGTGTGTATTATATTTGTGTGAGTTTGTTTTGTTGATGTGCACACACTGTCTTTGCCCCCCCTCTCCCCTAAGCCTGAGGACAAACAGAAGGCTGCTCAGCAGTTCACCAAGCTGCAGGCGGCCATGAAAGTGCTGGGCATCTCGGCCGACGAGCAGAAAGCCCTCTGGCTCATCCTAGGGGCCATCTACCACCTGGGCGCCGCTGGGGCCACCAAAGGTAGGGCAAACGTGTCCTCATCTACACACACACATACACTACCGCAAACACACACACACACACACACACACACACACACACACACACCACCACACACCTACCACTCAAATCTACCCCAAGACAAATTAAAGGGACTAGCAAACTCATAAGATTGCCCATTGGATGAAGCCAGGGTCTTCAGATTTCCTTGCTCAGTAAAATTAGGATTTTTGTAGCTACAGTAGGACCCCACAGGATACTTTAATTTGTACGACTTCAGATGCATGAAGCTTGTGAGGAGAGGACAAGTAATGTGAGGAGAGGTCAAGTAATGACCCAAATTCAAGACCTTATTCTATAATTTTGAATATATAGCAGTGAAGGAGAAAACTCTGATCAAGAAGTATTAAAGTGTGTAGATACAGAAATGCACAAGTTTGGTGTTTGGAGCATGAGTTATGACAAGGGGACTGCATGCAAAAAGCTGGATAATGAAAGAACCTCTCATCTTAGTCAGTTAATTGAATAAAGACTTCAAAAGATGCCAACACAGAGATACAGAGTTATTAATTAAGACTACACACGCCAGGGAATGTGGTGCGCTTACTGTGCACAAAGGCAGGGGTGTGTGTGTGTGTGTGTGTGTGTCTGTGTGTTTGTGTGTGTGGGAGGGAAGGAGGGTGGTCAAGCAACTTCAGAGGCTTATTTTAGAAAAGCGTGGGTGTTTGGAGAACTGTCAAAGTGTTGTTTTCGCCGAGCCATCTCTGTGGCTCTAATGAAGATGGATGGGAGTGTGTGTGTGTGTGTGTGGACAAAGGCATTTATTTACTACCTTTGCTGTTATACCTCCTCCTCCTCCCCGCAGACTTGGATGGATGCGGTAATGAACTTTTTAATCACTGGACACCAGACACTACCTGGTCAACACTTTGTGTGCGTGTGTGTGTGTGTGTGTGTGTGTGTGTGTGTTCTGTGTAGCTACATGTGTTATTGCTCTTTCTCTGTGTGACTGCACCTGTCATCATCTATATATACAATCTAACTGTATGCATTAACTACTGACATCCATACGGTGTTCTCTCATCTCTAACCTCATCTCCATTCAGGTATTAACTTACAACACACTTTTGTTGCATCAACTCCCTCTCTCAATGCAATATCTGTGTTTTGATAACAGCTGTCATATTGTATAACAGAAGAGCAATATCATGTCAGATGAGATCCGAACTGTACACAAACACTTTCTTATATCTTAAGTGTCATGTAAATATAGATACAGGAAATGTTTGAAGCCTTATTTTTTTACTGTGATTTTACAACTGTTCCGATGCTCCCTCCCTGCTGTCAAATTAAGCTACCTGTTACCAGCAGGGGGTGCTATTAACATACTGCCACACTTGACTGTCTCACACATGACAAAGGGAGCAAAAGCAAGGAGTTTATTGACTTGCATGGAAGTTCTCATGCATCTTGCAACACATTCAAACACACACACACGCACACACACACAGAATCACACATGCCCACCCACCCATATCCACCTCTCCATCCTGATCATATTGACTAACCGGAGTGAATGCACTCCGTCCATCCTGTGTATGTGGGTTTGTGTGCGTGTCTTTTCCTTCACAGATAAAAAAAAAAAAACTACAGCTGTTGTGCGGTGGCCCGTGTGCTCTAACCAACCTCTCCTGTGTGTCTCTCTCTCTCCCCTTGCATGCTGCATGTCGCTCGGCCTCAATGCAGAGGCAGACGAAGGTAATGACAAAACAACAAGAAAACCCACCAAACACCAAACCCCCACCAACAGAACAACAAGTAAACAACAACATCAACACTAACAGCACCAGAACAAGCCCAAAACACTTCAATTTGTTCCTTGTTTGTGTGTCTCATTGCTTAACGCTGTTATCGTCATTGCCAGACGTTGTGTCATTAGCATTTTTATTATTTTGCCTCTTTGTCCTCTCCCACCCGTCAGCGCGGCTCCCTTTCTCGCAGCTTCTGTCGCGGTGTCTGTCACAGAGATAAAAACTAGTGGGGGAATCACAGCTGTGTTGTCTTTCAAAGCCGTTCGTCTGATGTCTCCCCATGTCGTCCACTTTCTTCTACACTCAGCCTCTGTTATATAGACCAGCAGAGAAAATCAAAGCTGGTTTTCTTTAGTTTTTCTCTCCATCCTCCAAACTTATTTTCTTTATTTTCTCCCAGAGGCACTTTAAGTTTAGTTGGTTTTTTTTCTCCCCCCCTCCCTTACCATTCTGTTGGATTGCAGTCATTTCCAGCCTCTCTTTTCTTCCCAGACAGGGCTGGGTTGTCGTGTGAGCGTTTCGATTAGAGGTGGGGAGAAACGGCTCCCAGCCCTGCTCCCCGACACTCAGTCAGTCAGACAGACAGACACTTTTGTTTTCTGGAGGAGCTTTCACACCCCTTGCCGCTTTTCCAAATGGCACAGTCATTTCTCTGTTATCAAAACACGCAGACATCGCCTAATTATCGAATCCTTCAGAATAGCAGGCAAAGTTTACGGAGGAAGGGGAAAAAAAGAAGCCCCAGAATAATTGCTTGTCCTCACAATGAGTTCATCGGGGGGGAGAAATCTGTTTTCTTGTCCTTTTTGTCAGTCTCTGAACCGCTGAATGTCAGTCATAATAAGAGATAATAAGGGCTGCTGAAAGTGTGTGGGGGCTTGTCGGTAAACGAGGGTGTGTTGTGCACATGTTCCTCTCCCAGCCGGACGGAAGCAGTTTGCCCGTCACGAGTGGGCGCAGAAGGCCGCCTACCTGCTGGGCTGCACCCTGGAGGAGCTCTCGTCCTCCATCTTCAAGCACCAGGCCAAGGGCACCCTGCATCGCTCCGCATCCTTCCGCGGGGGACCGGATGACCTGGGCTCAGGGGACAGCTCCGGTAACGCCACACACCAACCACCTCCCACTGCCCTCTCTCTCTCTCTCTCTCTCTCTCTCTCTCTCTCTCTCTCTCTCTCTCTCTGTCTCTCTCTCTGTCTCTCTCTCTCTCTCTCTCTCTCTGTCTCTCACGCTCTCAGCAGTTGTATGACTCCTAGTTAAGAATCCATCACAATAGCTCCTCTCGCAGGTTCTTGCTCACCCATTACTAGTTTACAAATCACCAGTCATCCTCTCAGCCAACAGGTACTCTCTCACCTAGCCATTAGCAGCACAGCATGCATCAGCCATGTTACACATAACGCCATTGTAAGCAATCCTCTGAACACTCTCAGAGATATCTCTCTTTCTCTCTCTCTCTCTGTCTCTCTATCCCCATCTCTCTCTCTCTCTCTTTATGTTTCCTGCAACCCCCTACCTCTCTTCATGATCCAAGTCAGATAGCGTACGGTTAGCGGTCCTCTGAACTAACCCCCCCTCCCTCTTCCTCAGGACCCAAGAGCACGGCGCTGGAGTGTCTGGAGGCCATGGCATCAGCCCTCTACTCTGAGCTCTTCACTCTCGTCATCTCCCTCGTTAACCGGTCAGTCCAGTTCAAGCACACCCAGAAGTGTGTGTGTGAGTCTGTGAGTGTATGAGTGTGTGTGTGTGAGTATGTGCACCTCTAATTGCTGCCATGATTGGCTGCGGGCGCAGCTCTGTAGAATAGTAATGGAGGTGATGTCTGTGCCATTAGGGGTGAGGCAGTAGATGTGGAGAGGTTGGGATAGGGAGGAAGTAAATATGTTCCTTAGCATGTCCTTCTGAATGACGCACACAGTGGATAATATAATGCATGTGGGTGTGTGTGTGTGTGTGTGTGTGTTTATTTATAATTACATTATGTACATAAACACATGGTTGCTTATTTGTATTTATTAATAAGTATTTGTACATGTTTATGCATATATGAGTTGTTGTGTAAATCTGTGCACCAACATTTTTTTGTGTGTGTGTGTATTTGTGATCTAGAGCACTGAAGGCGAGCCAGCACTCCCTGTGTTCCCTGCTCATTGTGGACACGCCAGGGTTCCAGAACCCTCGCCTTGCCAAGCGCGAGCGCGGCGCCACCTTCGAGGAGCTCTGCCACAACTACGCCCAGGAGCGGCTGCAGACCCTCTTCCACGAGCGCACCTTTGTGCAGGAGCTCGAGCGCTACAAGGAGGTACCCCGCACATGCACATACACACACACACACACACACACACACACACACACACACACACACAATCATGCGCACACACACACACACACACACACATACACATACACACACATACACACACATGCGTACACAAACACAACATACTCACAATAAACATGTACAGTAATTGTAAAGAGGCATGAAAATTGTGCTCTTGTTTTCCTGTACTAATGTGTCTTTTATGTATCCTTGATTGGATGCACGTATAAAGAAAATGAAATTGTCAGTTCACTGTTATGTGTGTACTTGATGACTTAACAATAATTATTTTTTAATATCAATTACAGAAAAAGAGTGATTGAACCTTTCCCCTTGTGATTCAGATTTTTCTTTTAAACTTAATTGTTTTGGGCCAGGCCAAATCATTTTCATTGACAGAGTTATTACATGCAGACAAATATTGACTTCAAATAGGTTTTCAAAATGTTCCAAATAAAAGACCTTGTGTCCCTGGAACAGTTGCATATCATAGATCCATGACTGAAAAAATACTGTCCTGGCCTTTTGTTCCAATGAATATTCATAAGATCAGTAGTTCGGCAAAAATTGAACTGTAACTTTTGAAATCACACAATCATTTAGATGACTAATCCACCTTTGTCCCTGTCTAGGAAAACATAGAGCTTGCGTTAGATGACATAGAGCTCAGTACATCTATGTCTGTAGCTGCTGTAGACCAAGCCTCAACTCAAGCGCTGGTAAGGACCAACTTGTTTTTTTTTTATTTGTTTATGTTTTTGTTTGTCTCCTCCACTTCCATTTTGCTGATTTATACATTACACAACAATTCAGATTAAATAATTAGAGATCAAGGACAACCTGGAATTTGTTTCGGCTTGGGGTCCCAAACTTTGCTGCAAACGAAGTTGAGAGAGCATCCATGCTTGTGGTGCAACGACGCGGCGAGGAGCCTATGTGATTATTATTTTTCCCCTCAAATTACTCCACTTTCTGATTGTTTTTCCGTTCAGCTCGCTTAGCTCTGGAATGCATCCAGTGCGGAGAGATATTAATTAGAATGGAGTTTGATTGCGCCCTCTCTCTCTCTCTCTCTCTCTCTCTCTCTCTCTCTCTCACTCTTTCTCCCTTTTCTCTTGTTCTTGCTCTAGATCGTTCGTTCGCTTGTAGTCAAAGGCTCTCAGTCACGCTGTGCGAAAATGATTCAATTTGTTTATTTATGAGCAGCGGCACAGGCAAAATGTTTTTGCATTTATGTGCACTGGGCAGGGAGCGTGGCATCAAGTGTAATTAGATCCCAGTTCACGGAGATTGAGTTCCGCAAGAACCCCGTTGAATGGCGAGGCGAAAAATACTCTGTCCAAATTGCGATGGCAGGTTGATGGGCCGTGGGGGGGAACATGAATAACGTGATGACTTGGATGAGAGTGGGGGGGGGGGGAAGCATATGTTCCCATGGTTGCAAGACTCAGTACAAAAAAGAACACACTCAGCCTATGTACACAGATATCTTGAAGGCCTAATACTGTAGATTACAGAGATATCTTCCTCATTGCTCTCAGCTGACTACCATCACATGGCAAACACTGTGAATACCATCACATTTAACAAAAATGCAGTTTTGCCAAAAAAAACAAAAGATTCACATGGAAAGAGCTAGCTGAAATATGGGTCTATTTCAATAATTGACGTCTGCTGAAAGGCTTCCCGTTTGAGACGAATGCACATTTTCATTAGCGGACTGCTCAGAGAACAGCAGGCTTCGAGCCGGTGATGATTCGTAATAGCCAGAGGCAGTCGGGAGATTTTCAGCTTTAAGCCACCGTGGCGAAAGCCCATTTATTTCTCAACCGCGGCTCCCAACCAGCATGCCTTAACCACTGTGATTTAAAGGCTCTCGCTGAGTGTCAGCGCAATAATATTGGGGGAAAAGATGTGGAAGGAGAGAGGGGGTAAAAAAATACATGGCAGCTATTACAAGCACTAATTGCTTAAATGGACAGTCAAAGTGCAAGGTTTAAAAAACGCCAACTGCCTTACTTAGCACTAGCCTCTAATGAGAATTCCAAGGGTGATGGCTCATCCCTCCCTCTCTCTCTCTCTCTCTCTCTCTCTCTCTCTCTCTCTCTCTGTCTGTCTTTTCCCTTGCTCCCTCTCTGACCATATTTCTTTCCAATATTATAATTGCTTTCATGAAGCGACTTGAGCGTTGTTTTTGGAGCTCGTTAGGAAATCTCTAATTTATTGGAGTTAGTGAGGCACTTGCTTGACCCCGTTTCCCTGGCAAAACACACAGCAGAGGGCTATCTTGGTACTGAACTCTGGCAGCTAACTGTCTGGTATGGGTCTTTATGTGACATAATGAGCCAGAGGTAGGTGTGTGTGTGTGTGTGTGTGTGTGTATAAGTAAGTATATATACTCTTTTGATCCCGTGAGGGAAATTTGGTCTCTGCATTTATCCCAATCCGTGAATTAGTGAAACACACTCAGCACACAGTGAGGTGAAGCACACACTAATCCCGGCGCAGTGAGCTGCCTGCAACAACAAGCTGGCTTCGAGGGGAGCAGTGAGGGCTTAGGTGCCTTGCTCAAGGGCACTTCAGCCGTGCCTACTGGTCGGGGTTCGAACCGACAACCCTCCGGTTACAAGTCCAAAGCACTAACCAGTAGTGTGTGTGTGTGAGTGAGTCAGATTGTTGGGGAAGCTCTGTGCTAAAAAATGACTATTGTGATACTGGTCAGCATGAGCTATTCAGCTGACCTTGACAAGTAAATGGGCGACGAAAGGGCTGGATTTAGTGGTGAGTAATGTGGTGACTACTTACTAGTGTTGACTTTGTGTGTGTGTGTGCACGTGTGCGTCAGGTGCGTACGTTGGCCCGCACCGATGAGGCTCGTGGACTGCTGTGGCTGATGGAGGAGGAGGCCGTGCTGCCCGGCGGCTCAGAGGAGACGCTGCTGGATAGACTCTTCAGCTACTACGGCTCCTCAGAGGGAGACGGCAAAGGTCAGAGGTCAACCACACACACACACTCACACACTCCTCATCGTAAGTCTGACATTTATATATCTCCATCTTGACCATTGATACCAGTCTAAAGTACATTATGTACAGTGTCCTCACTTGGTATTCTCAACACCCACTGACAGTGTCAGCTGGAAAGTACTATGAAAAATGGTAACGCTGTGGTGTTAATTACAGAGTAAAAACATTATTGCAACACAAGGGAACAGCAATTAAAACATCATCAAAAACAAATATAGAGCCTCGTTCTACAATCTTTGCTCAAAACGACAACAACAGTAAACACACAATCACAAGTTATGTTTTTCATGGCACAATGTACAGACTGTTGCAATTTTAGTATTTCATTATGATTGGATAACAGACGACTCTGCATGTTGGTCATCCTTAGGTAACACCCTCCTCCTGAAGAGCGACAAGCCGCATCACTTCCTGCTTGGCCACGGGCACGGCACGGACTGGGTGGAGTACAACATGCAGGGCTGGCTGTGCCACGCCAAGCAGAACCCGGCCTCCCAGAATGCTGCCACCCTTCTGCAGGACTCCCAGAAGTAAGCCGCCGGCACCTCAGAGAAGCCTTAGTGCTCATGTCCTTGAGAGTGTTGTTATGCGCTATATGCGCTGAATGCGTGTTTGAGAGATGGTAGTGGAGGCATACTGGAATGCTCAGTGACGTTCAGTGTTGAAATGGTTTAGTGGCGTGCTGTTAGAATCTTTTCCACATTTTTGTTTTTCATTTTTTGCATTGCTCTCACAAACTCTTAATTGACCTTGTCTGTGTCTCTGTGCCCCCGCTTGTTTTTCTATCAGTTATGCAGTTTGATGAAGAGCAGTAATGCCTTCACATTAGTGGCACACTGATTAAGTATGGAGTTACACAGGAACTTTTTCAGTGGCTTTTGATTCATGTAATGGTTTATGAAAAGGCTTTTTATACTCAGTCTCTCTCTCTCTTTCTCTCTCTCTCTCTCTCTCTCTCTCTCTCTCTCTCTCTCTCTCTCTCTCTCTCTCTCTCTCTCTCTCTCCTAATTATCCTCCCTCCCTCCGTCTGTTTCTCTGTCTCACACTCTATCTCCCACTCTGTCTTTTTTTATCCTTCTCTCTCTCTTTCTCTCTCTCTCTCTCTTCCCCTCTCTCCCTCCACCCCCGCAGGAAGAACATCAGTGGCCTGTTTATGGGTCGCTCTGGCGGGGCCACGGTGCTGTCGGGCTCCATCGCTGGCCTGGAGGGTGGCTCCCAGCTGGCCCTGCGCCGCGCCACCAGCATGAGGAAGACCTTCACCACCGGCATGGCCGCCGTCAAGAAGAAGTCCCTCTGCATCCAGATCAAGCTTCAAGTGGTAGGCCTCGGACACGTCCCCTCAAACTAGAACACAGCATAGTGGACACTGTTTGATTGTTTGACTCTGTGTTTGACTGTGTGTGTGTCTGTGGTGTTTTATTTAGCCGTTTAGAGCACCTTCAATGTCAAAAATAGCTTCTTTTTTTGCAAGATCGTCACTCTTGGGAGGAAGTCATCTTATTCTGAGGTTTATTATAGAATCTTTTTGTTTTAAAATTGTACTTGTTGTCTGTTACCTATTTTCACTTCAGAAAGGTCTGTCACATTTGTAAACAAATATCAACAAGCAACAAACAAACAAAATATGTAAGCAATCATCATCATCGTCATTGTGTCCGTTCTCTGCCTCTCTAGGATGCGCTGATTGACACAGTGAGGAGGTCCAGGGTGCACTTTGTCCACTGCCTGCTGCCCAAAGCGGACGCTCTGAGCGGGGACCTGAAGCTGGTCGGGGGCCCGTCGCCCCGCGGCAGTGAGTCCGAGGCCCACGGCGAGAGCTGCGACACGGGCCTGATGCAGCTGGACGTCGGCCTCCTGAGAGCGCAGCTCCGGGGCTCCAAGTTGCTGGACGCCCTGAGGATCTACAGGCAAGGTACAGCGCAAGTAGAGACAGGCGGCCATTAGCAACAATCATAATAACGATGCTTTAGCAATAATATCCGCACATTAACAGAGTGCGAGGTGTGTGAGAGAGGGTCCACTGCTGCGGCAGGTCCACTCGAGATGTGTAATGAAGTGTAAAAGGCTCTATTCAGTGCACGGAACAAGTGTCCTTGATTGTAAAGGCAGCTGTGGATTCATTTTGCCAAGTGCCCTTTGTGGAGTGACTGAGGCCCAATCAGCGGAGTAGGTGTCACTGTCACTGTCACTGTCACTGTCACTGTGGGAAAGTGGGTGTCAGGGTGCCAGAGTGACTGAGTGTTGGGCAGGCGTGTTTGTCACTCCGCGGAATTACACCACACAGCTGACCGTCCCTGTGTTTGTCCTCTCTCTCTCTCCCCTATCTTTCTCTTTACGTCTCTCTATCTCAATTTTCTCTCTCTCTCTCTCTCTCTCTCTCTCTCTCTGTCACCACAAGGTTACCCTGACCACCTGGTCTTCTCCGAGTTCCGCAGGCGCTTCGACGTCCTGGCCCCCCATCTGACCAAGAAGCACGGACGCAACTTCATTGTGACCGACGAGAAGCGAGTGAGTGTCATCCTTCCATTCCCCACCTTCTCTCCATCTCTCCCTCATCCATTCATCCCCTCATTCCCACCCACCCTCCCTCCCTCCCTCTCTCTCTCTCCCACCCTCCCTCCCTCCCTCTCTCTCTCTCCATCTCTCTCTCTCTCTCTCTCTCTCCCTGTGGTGGAGCTGCCCCAGCTGTGTAATTGATTGTGGCTGTGTTGAGGGCTGAGGGGCCTGTTGTGCTGATTAATGGACTGCGCCACACGATCCCTCCTGCTTCATCCCAACACTGCCACCCAGTGACAGAGCCATAAAGCCCTCTTAATCAGGGGGTCAGGCACAGGCAGGCCTGCAGACTTCACACCCTGCATCCAGCTGCATCTGCAAGACGGGGGGAAAAAACGCCCACCCTGCTTCAATCCCTTTTGTGTGGATCAATGAAAGCCTTGGGACTCACAAATTGGGGGGGGGGGGGGGGATGATTTATGAGAGGAATTAGCCGTATTGACTTAGCCACAGTTGACCTTTTCAAGTTTCTCTGTGCAGTTCTCTCCCCACAGTGCAAATGTGCTTAGCGGTGGCACATTCAGTGGGAGTGTACTGTATGCCAGGCCAGAGCAAAATGGTGATGAAAGGTGTACATGTACAGAATGAACTCTAAAGCATCACTAGAGAATTGAAATGAATAAGCATTTATACAGAAGTGTCTACCCAGCAGAAGAATTCTGCAAGGGAGTATGTTTATGTGGCAGTGGTTATTGCTCCCAGTGCATCAGGGTTATAGCAAATCTGAAGTCAAATTGTGTCTGGCTAAAGTCCTAGATCGTGTGCTAGATAGTTAGAGAAAGATACTGGGGGAGGGAGAACAGGGAAACCGAAGTTAGAGTAAAGTATCTCCCCTGTCAGGCAGCGTGTTGGAGAGTTTCTTTGTGGGCTCGTCTCCAGACAGCGCCTACGTACTGTAGGGAGCTCCAGGGAAGCCAGACGGTCTCCCAGCCCCTGAAGCAGCTGGGCTGGACCCGCTCACCTACCAGTCACCCACCTAGTGCCTCCTGCTCCAACCTTACAAGCCTCCCTCTCAGCACTGCTGCTGCCCTGTGCTGCTGCAATGTTTACAGCCCATCCTCAAACCTAAGGCTTGCAGCTGAACCTTAGCCGCCCATTTGGCCATTCGCCCACTTGTTGTGGGCCACAGGAGCGCTGGGTTTTACGATGCCAGGTCCAGAAAGGGTAAGCACGGGGTCGGCCACATCTTTGGCGCACTGCCGTTAGAGCAGCCTGGCATTTCTATTCCCAGTTGGCGCTGCTGTGTTTGTCCCCTGAAATCCCTCAGCGCAGGTGAACTCGGCAAACAGGATGTCAGCAGATGCTGTTGCCATGGCGCCACGCACAGACTCTTTGAGACTCTGTCGCCGTCTGTCCGTCTAAAATATCTGTCTGTTTGCCTCTCCGTTCATCCCTCTCTCTCCTCCTTCCATCCCTCCATCTGTCTCCTGCCTTTATCTCATCATCACTCTTTATCCCTTCATCTGCCCGCGTGTCTGTCCATCAGCGAGTCCTCCTGACTGACCGATCCTTCTCGTCTGTTGCAGGCGGTGCAGGAGCTGCTGGAGTCCCTGGAGCTGGAGAAGAGCAGCTATCATATGGGACTGAGTCGGGTGAGTAAGCAAGGCCTCCGCCGGCTGGAACGGTACTGGGTCTCGTTAATCATCACCGCTCATGATGCGCCACTCTACTGATTCAGCTTGTGTTCATTTTCATTGTTACATGCAGGGACTGCGCTCATCACTCCTAATAGCATTCTCGCAATCCACGCATCCCTACAGACTGCAGACATATAGACATAGTCGATATTATTGATTTGGGTGTACGGTTGTAGTTTCTATATATATGGCAGTAATTTAACGAAATGTGGGGTGTCGTGGTTGGGAGTTTGTAGGAGACAGATGGTGTCATTTCCATTTAGATTGCACTGTGGCATTTCATGGTGATGCGTTCCGTGCTTAGAGTGACAGAGGACAGGGTTCGCTGGAGCGGCAATCCACTGGGCAGCACTGAGGGCAGGCCCCGGCCAGGAGGCCATCTCATCTTCCCTCATTGTTTGCGGCTTTTTTTTTTTTTTTTTTCAAGGGCCAGCAGTCCCCACACACACACACACACACACACACACACACACACACACACACACACACACACACACACACACTCACAAACACACACCAGCTTGTCATTCCTGTTGGTGGCTTGGAAGTGTGAGTTGGCAGCCCTCGTTGGCGAACCACTCGGAGCGATGGAGACAATTAAGCCCACCAGCCCTCCCATGCCTGCCTATCTCCAGAGCCCCACAACCGCCCCCTCCACCCCCCAGGACTTTCAGTGAGGCCTGGAGGGGTGGCTGTCACACTCTCCGGGCTTCCTCAAGCACCCCTCCACCCTCAGCCCCACCTCCCTCAGTTCCACAATTAAAGCAGAGTCTGCGCCTCTCTCTCTCTCTCTCTCTCTCTCTCTCTCTCTCTCTCTCTCTCTCTCTCTCTCTCTCGGTTGTTGTTGTTGTTGTTGTTGCCTTTTCTTCCTGCGCAGAGGAGCAATTGATTTTGGCAGCCGTCGGCTCACTTTTTTTTTTCTCCCCCATTCGGAGCGCTCTCCACCTTGGCACAAGCCGATAAACCACAACAAACACTAATCAGCCGCAAACGCCGGCGCTCCCGGAAGGAGAATGGCAGCTTCGGGGGAAGAAGGGGGCTAGAATGAGGGAGAGAGCACCAGTGGAACAACCGACTGATTTAATAGTTGATAAGCCAAAGTTTGGTGGGGGAAAGATGCCGGGGCAAGGAAGGACAGCGGGTGATCGGACAGCGCTGAGGAATCCCATGCAAATTCGAATGATTTTTAGGAGATGCAAGTGTTTTTTTAAGGGAGTTATGGGTCTTTTTAAATACATGTCGACAGATTGCCTGAGGCTTGCTGCAAATTAAAGCACAGTCAACTAGCCCTGCAGCCAGTAGAAACTTCAGAAAACTCTGATCGTTGACTGACCTTTGACCTGGGCTTTTGAAGTTGTGTCTGCCAAACACGCGTCGAATCGAGCACTCTCAATGGTCGAGAGCCCTGCCCTTCGCTGACCCGACAGCCTCTGAACCCTGCGGTGTGTTCTGCCCCGGCCTCAGCCAGGAATGTTCCAGGCTCTCTCCGTAGCCATGGAGAGGGGGTGGGGGCACCCTACGACCCGTGGCGAGGGGACCTTTTCGACGCGGATGACTGGACCTGACCTTCTGCTTGGGGATGGCAGAACAAAGCAGCCCAATCTCGGCTGCGCCCACGCACCAGCAGCGTGTGATATGAATGCTGGAGGGCACGGCTGGTAATAAGAAAGTCCCACTCTCCTCTGCCTCACCAATGACACACACACACACACACACACACACACACACACAGCACGCATGCTTGTACGCACACAACATCCACATTGCGGCGTGATTTCATCATGAACTTGTCGAGCGTGGGCGATGGATCAGTGTTCTATCAGACTGGGGGAAAAAAAGTATTCACTTTCTCTCATTTTCTTTCTTTCTCTCTCTCTCTCTCTCTCTCTCTCTCTCTATCTCTCTCTATCTCTCAGCTTCACAGAGATGATGTAATCTCTCCCCCAACCTGAGCTTGAAAGCGCCGCACTCGTTTTGCAGCGATCCTGCACGTCGTGTACCATACAAATATATTTTCACAGACACTCAGTTTTTCTAATCCATCCTCGAGGGGCAAGGAAGTGTGTGTGTGTGTGTGTGTGGGGTGGGGGTGGGGGGGTTGTGGAAGAAGAAATTAAATTGCTCACCTACTTTAAGAAGTGGCCTGCAGGCAAATGATTCCTGCAGCGGCTGGCTCTCCTGCTCTCCTGCCTGGCCCTGCACCCGGCGATCGGAAACGGGCTGTAATTTGCTAAGTGCTGTGGACGAAATGGTCAGGGATATGTGAACGAGGCAAACATATATTTTTTTTTTTTAGTTAGTTAATTCATTTTTTTATCCATTCTTCCCGCGGGCGACAGGGGTTGCCAGCGGTGCATCCATTGGTAGTGCCCTGGGTTGGATCAATACCGATTCAGCCGCGCTATGGATCGGGGAGTTTCGTAATGCTCGGTGGTGTTTTTCATTGCGGTCTGATCTGAGTTTTTTTTGCGGGGGCTGTTCACATGAAAGCGGCCGCCAGTGGAGAGCAGTGATGTTCGGGCGGCAGCCTCGGCTCCCTTTGATGTGGGAGAGAGATCCCGACGCCGCCGCAGTGCACCGCGGCTGGGGATGAGGAGCCCAATCGCAACCCATCACCATCCTTCCATTAGCTCAGAAAGTCTTTGCACGGCGACAGCCACTGCCCCACTTTGCTTGTTGTTAACTCTCGGCTCCGAGCTCCCGACACATCGTTTTCACTCTCCGATGGCAAAGTTTCCAGTGTCAAACTCATCAACAGTGACATTTGGGATGGGCAAAAGGAGTGATGGCATGAGCCAACTGTCTAAAAAAAATAATTCTGGTTAGATAAGACAAAACAGAAGGTTCCTATAAGTGCTCTTTTTTCCCCTTTTACATAAACAAAACCTCTACTCTTTTCATCATTGAAGAACAAGCAATGCGGAACCTGTGAATGTGGTCTGTTGATACTGAATGTGCTGGCCTCAAAGTCCCAGTAGTCTTTGTAATTACAGTGGCTCCTTGGTTTTGTTTAGCTCTGCAGGAGCTAGTAGGGAAAGTCAGAGGTAGAAACAAATGGATTGAAAATTCTGTAATTTCGACACGCGTTAACACTTCTATTTACCACGGTTCAGGGCCCACAACTTCTTAAATGCCACAGTGAGGAAACTCAGACAAGTGCAACTCTTGTTCACAACAAATGTGCATTGTGACCTTCAGGGGTGATGATTAGTGTGTGGTTTGAATTTTAACCCAAGTCAGGGTCAACGAATGTGACCGTTGTATATCTCTCTCTCTGTCTTTCTCTCTCTGTCTCTCTCTCTCTCTCTCTCTCTCTCTCTCAATCCTTCATCCCTCTCTCTCTCCCTCTCTCAGGTGTTCTTTAGGGCAGGGGTCCTGGCTAAGCTGGAGGAGCAGAGAGACATCCAGACCCGGCGGAACATCACCCTCTTCCAGGCGGCCTGCCGGGGCTACCTGGCCAGACAGTCCTTCAAGAAGCGCAAGGTGAGTCGGTATGCGCAGCACGCACCAACACACCCAACACGCCCACTCCTGACGCTCCTCGCCAGAGTCTCCGTTAGCATTTGCAATTCTAATGAAATACTTGAAATACTTCTTCCGCCGCTGTGTGTTTTGGTAGTGGGAAGATGCATTTCATTCTGCTCTGCCTCCGCGTTTTAATATTTATTTTCCTCTCCTGAAGTTATCCTTTATACTTTTTGTTATTGAGCAGCTTAGTGTTCCTTTTTTGTCAGACGTCGTTACAAGGTTGTTGAGATGTGTGACGCACTCTCCAAAGTTCTAGCGGGCTGATCTCCATTTTAAGTGTTCCCTGCGAGCGTTCTCCTTTTCAGTTTTCACCCTGAATGTCCCGGAGTACAGTCCATCAGAATTTCATGATACCTCACCCCATCCCCCTCTATCTTCTCTTTCTCTCTCTCTCTCTCTCTCTCTCTCTCTCTCTCTCTATCTCACTTCACCATCTCTCTATCTCCCTCTCTCTCTGCCGGGTGTCCTGAGCGGGCCGATAGTGTTCAATCCGCTGCTCTCGTGGGATTCGCTGCCTCCGCTGGGTCCCCTCCATCAGGGCCCTATCGATTGCCCCGCAGCGCAAACGCTGCCCTCCACTCCCACCCCCTGCCCTCACGCTCTGTCCATTATTTTTTTTTCCATTCTCCCGCTCTCATTCTCTCAATCTCTGTCATTCTCTCTCTCTCTTTCTCTCTGCCTCTCTCTTATTTCCCTCTCTTTCTTCCTCTCTCTCCATTCTCTCTGCTCTTGACTTGTTTAACTTGCCCTATCCTGGCCCTCCCTGTCCCCGTGCTCTCCTCTCTCTGTTCTCTCTCTCTCTCCCCCCATCTCTCTCTATATCTGTCTAACTCTCCCTCTCTGTCCACTCTTTCCTGCACCCACCCACCCCACTGCCCCCTGTCCTCTGTCTCAGTGTTCACTGCCCCTCAGCTTTAGCACTAGTGTGCTGGGGGGGGGTGTTGAAGGCCTGGCCCGCCTATCGTGCCTGAGCTGGTTTGGAGCGGTTCCATTAGCGCTGGCAGTGGGACCGCGGCTAGCCTGCTTGAGGGTGAACTGGGCGGCAGCAGCCTGTGCAAGGACATCAGCAGCATGGCCACTCCCCAGTGAGCCGGAACCAGGGTAAACATCTGCCCCAGAGCTGAATGGGGACTAACTGACCTGGCCTGAGGGTCCCTCTGATGCTCCAACTGTCGGCGTCACCAGAAGCTACCCAGCTTCTTTTTCTCTCTCGGACTCCAACCTGCGACTCTCTTCAACTCTCCCACTCGGCTCTGCGAAATACCTTTCTTCATGACGGCTGCCGTTCCCAGCCTCTGCTTGGTTTTGACTGGAGATCCTGGAGGTTTTTAATCACTGGGAGCTTGTCACTGTGGTCGTAAGTACTGGAGATGGTGGCTGCTGCTGACTGATGTTCATGCAGGCTGCAGGGTTGGAGGAAGCAGAGGAAGGTGCTGAGTTTTTAAACAGGGCTGCTTCCCTCAGACGTGGCTAATGAAATGCCGTTTGGGTGTAAAAGTCAAAATCTCAGCCATGGCTCTAATGACATGTTTTTTCAAAGAGACTGGCTGATACGAAGCCCACAGCTTATTTAAGGCCGTCTAGACCAGGGCCATGTAGTCAAGAAGAGCTTTTATGTATTAGCACATCAGGTTTCATTAGGGCAATCCCTGTGCATTTAAAATGTCAGCTTTTGAATTTCACTGCTTAGAAGTGAATAGTCAGAATTTCTACATCCTTCTTGGTTAAAAAAAGCCTAAATCTCAAGTCAAACTTCCAAACTTTCTAAGACTGTTATGTTGTTGAGAGGACCTTTTAGACTTTTAAATGGAAAAGGCCATCGGGTACTTTAAGTTCTTCTCTGCACTGGAATACTTGACAAGGCGAGTTTGCTGCACAGTGCTAAATGCTTTGGAGGCTGTTGAGCTGTAGAACTGGCATGTTCTTGCACCATTAGCAACGGCGTGTCACCTACACGTCATGCAGATGGCCTTTAAAGGTGACATCACTTTGGCACATTCAGAGCTTTCTCCTCGCATAGCTCAGGGACGGGTAGTGCGTCAAGTTTGTGTGTGTGTGTAAGTGTGTGTGTGTGTGTGTGTATGTGCGTGTGAGTGTGTTTCATGGGAAAGGGACATTGTTGTCTATTCAGAGGTTCTCTGAGCCTGGCAGGAACTGCTTCCTGATATCCTTTTAGATATGACTTCTGGCAGAATGTAAGATCAATTTGCCCTCCTCGAGATTGATAGCGCTTGGGGTGGGCGGGTGGATTGAGGTGATGCAAGGGGGGTAAGACCATTTGTTGCTCCGTAAAGCCTGATCCTGAGAATGTGGCAGCCCCCGCAGTGGGGTGCTTTCAAAGCCTTTCCCCGCCCGAAAAAGTGGGCCTTGCCCCAGGGGACGAGCAGAATAAAAGGAGCTTCCATGCCCACTTTGATGCTCCCAGCCACTGTCTCTCCCTTTTACACGCGCCTGTTTCAGTGACAACCGTCAGAAAGTGCGCCGTGCTGAAGTGGAGTTCCCTGGGAATATCCACCCCTGTGCCTGATCCCATGGCTTGTGTCTAATTAAATCATTTCCGAAAGGCAGAGACTCCTAGACTCTACTAAGCCAGCTGTGTGTGTGTGTGTGTGTGTGTGTGTGTGTGTGTGTGTGTGATTGAGTAGGGAAACATCACTTCTTTTCATCACTTCTCCTCCCCCTAATGCAGTCCGCTGGGTGTTGGGTACATGCCATAATGCCAAACATGTACACCTGACCTGTGGCTATGACTGTCCATCACTTTCCCAAGCCTCCCTGAAACGCGCCACCTCGCCAGGCCCAAAAATAGGCTCCCCGGCCCATTGAGCCACCAGCCACCCCTCTGATGAGGCACTCCTCTCCTCTCCTGCCTGCCTCTCCTTCCATTCTTTCCCCACAAAGCTGTTTTGGGCGGCTGTTTGCAACATTTGTCCCGGGCCAAAAGCGTTGCCAATGAGGTCTATTACATATGGCATGGCGAGCTATTACCGAGCGCCTCTGATTTTTGCGGAAGGCTAAGGCTCTCTCACGGCGTGACAAATTTCAATTGGAGCACGGGAGAGAAGCCAT